>NC_134015.1:39290963-39520963 GCF_040712315.1 Castanea sativa | reverse complement strand
AGTGGACATGGGCGGTGCGACGGTTGTGGTGCGGGTTGTGGGTCAGATGGGGCTATGGTGGAGACGAGAGCTGTGGGTTTCTGGTGATCATGGAAGATGCGATGGTAGCAGCATAGGAATTGTGGGTTGAATGGCTTGTGGGTTTTGGTGGATCTTGGTGGGCTTGGGATGGGTTGTGGGTTGGTGTTTTGGTGGCCGAATCAGTGTTAGTATGGTGTTTGGGTGGCCAAATTGGTGGTGATTTGGTGTTTGGATGCCTATGGGTTGGTGTTTGGGTGGCCGGATCGGTGGTTGTTTGGTGTTTGGGTGGTAGTTGTGATTGGTGTATGGGTGCTAGGTTTTTTTTTTTTTTTTTTGTTGGTGGTTGCTAGGGTGTGTGTTGGTGGGGTGGTGGTGGTTGCTGTAGGTTTGTTGGAGAGATAAAGACAAAGAAATAGAGGAAACAAAGAAATGGAAGAGGAGAAAGAAAATATTTTTTTATATATTCTTTTATTAGGTAGTTATATTATTTTATTGTGTTATAAGTAAAAATAAAAATTGGGATGTAAGGTGAGTTGTGAAATGAGCTGATAAAATAGATAAAGTGGTGTTTGAGAATGCAAAATTTTTTTTTTTTTTTTTTGCATCCCCGGATGTTGATGCTCTAATAGGTACTCCCTCTGTCCCAATTTATTTGTCATCTTTTAAAAATTCAATTTTTTAAAAGAACATCATTTATTATCTTTTCTACTGTATAAAGGAAAATTATTTGGTACTTCCGGAGTACCATAAATACTGTGGGGAGTAAAAGGATCCAAATGGGCATATGGGCCTTTGGACTGTAGCATGGAGGGCCGACCTGCTCCGGAATTAAACTCTACGAATTGGCCCATGCGCCGAGGATCCGAGAACACAGCCGAGGGCGAGCTTCTCCCCGGACAAATCCAAGAGAACTCAAAACTTCATTATGAAGATCAAGGTATAACTCTGGAAAGACTATTGGTTAAAGGAGGACACCCTATACCTTCTAGATGCACCAGTGTTAAAGAAAAATATCAAATGCAAAGGCTGCCACCTCCGCATTAAAGGCTCTGCACCTACCTCCCTGGCCGCATTAATGGGGAAGTGACCCCTGAACAGTAGGGCTAAAACTTCTAGTCACTGTCCAAAAAGTATCGGGGAAGGAAATATTTAAGGGAATGAAGGCCAGAGAAAAAGGGGATCAGCAACAAAGAAAGAAACTAAGAATTGTAACTTTTAAGGAAGAAACAAAAAAATAATACAGAAATAGTCCTCGGCTTATGTCCGAGGAGGCCTATTTTCAGTTATCTTTTGTTATCTATATGTGTTTGTAACTCTTAGCCCGTTATCAAGTTCTCTGTACTTCTAATCTAGGTTTTAAGCCCACGCTCTACAAATTTTATTGTCTAAGGCTCATTGGGCCTGAGCCCGTAGTTGTCTTTGGGTCCAAGTGCAATTGTGCACTTACAAATGCATACTCTCTCCTCTCACATGAATGATGGGTCCCACCATGAATTTAATTAATGGGACTCACCATTCATGTGAAAGGAGGGAGTACGCATTTATGGTACTCCAGGAGTACACAATAATTTCTCCTATATAAAAATGTATAAGTTTCTTGAATTACCTTCATTAATTTAAACTCTAGAAAAGAATGTTATTGACTTTTCAAATAAAGTAAAGGATAAGATAAAAATTTTATTTATTAATTTTAGAGAGATGACTTCATTTTGAGACATCCCAAAATGAAATAAAGAACCAACAAATCGAGATGGAATGAGTATTTTATAACGTCTTATCTATATTATTATTTATATATCTAAAAGTTGAAGCATAACATTTATTGTTACCTAGCTCCTGTTGCGTCACCTCATTTGCCACATCTTTGACCATATAATCTTTATTTTTCTTATTTATTTTTTATTCCTAATTTCTTTTACAAAAAATATATAAATTGATTATTAACTTTACAAATTCATCTTACGCAGTTTTAACCTCACATATAACTTTCTCTTTACATGTTATCGACTTTAATTTAAATGTTTAATATTCCATTATGATTAAGTTGATGGGCTGACGGTAAGATTATTATATAAACCACTACATTAATGATTAAATGCAAAATGGCCTCCTCAAATCTTTCCAACGTTAAAACATTCTTTTTATTTTTCTTTTTTCCCTTCAGCGGGTACTAAGCCACAAACTAATTATTAAATTGCTCTAATCATTATACTCTTTACCCATTTTTCGGTTACAAAAATTTTTATCTTAACATTTATGAGGAGGGACCCCAAATGATGTATGATCCATATATCTAAAGATAAATTACTATTAAATTCTGCCTTGTATGATGATGACTGATGAGTTGCCAATATAACTAGAGCAACTCCCAAGTATAAATAGAGCATCTTTATATGTGAATAGATTACAGGAACTACATGAACAATTTTTGAAGAATTATAATACGACACGGGTTTGACACCCTAAATGAAGTGTACATACTTTTCTAGAGAGCAAGTTTAGATAAAAGATATTGTTTACAAAGATATGTATATCAGTCTCTTAAGGTAAAATTCCTTCAATTACAATACTTTTGAATTATTCTTTACTAAATTCCACCAAAATTTTCACATTATTTAGAGTGAACCATCCACCGTGCCTTCATGCATGTTAATGCATGTTATGGGTATCTTTTGTTTAATTCATGGTTTAAATTAATTTACTTTTCTTTTCTTCTATTTTATTGTGAATGTGGTGATGGTGTATTTTTATTTTTGGTAGTTTCCATTGTATTTCTTTTGCTCCCTTCTACTTTTTTGAACCCATTTATTCTCCTATTTTCATTGCTTGTGATGGAACATAGAAAAAAAAGTCTAATTAGATATATATTATTTTAATTAGTTCTATCAATATAGTTGGCTATTGTAAATTGTAATTATGTCTCTAATTTGTTTTGTTTGTTGTTTCGTTTTTCTTAATCAGCATTGTAGGGGTATTGGGCCCAGTAATTTATAATGGACGGCCCAACAAAGGTCTTTTGGGCTAGAAACCCAAATCCGAAAACATCAAAATGATCGCGGAGTGTTTAAGTGTCCCATACCGTCCGAGGAGTCGATTTGTCCTCGGAATGTTAAGCCGAGGATACACAGTATACGTGGAGGACAGCAGAAAGAGCGGTGGAATGTCTAAAGTAAAGCTGCTACCACCGCCCATATATTAAAGACCCTGTAAATAATACGCTGGCAATAGAGATGGAAGGATGGGACCTGAGCATAGAGCTTGGAACTTGGTCCCAAATCCCAGCGGGCTTTAGGGAAGAATGGATGGGACAAGTATCCAAAAAATGAGGGTCGCGGCCATAAAGTGGAAGATGATGAAGAGAAGAGGAGGAATATAAATAGGAGGGAAGGCATACGAAGAAAGGGGAGGCATTTTGAAAAAGAAAAAGTGTATGATAAACATTATTTGTATCCACACTTGAGAAATACTATTAGAAACTGTCCTCGGAAACAGTCCGAGGAGGAATTCTCAATATTACTCTTTGCAAACGATTCTTTGTTTTGTTCCATTGGGCCCAAAGCCCGTTCTTTTTGTGATTGTCTAAAGCCATCCTTAAAATCTAAATTATAAACCCATCCTCTACAAATTCATTGTGAAGAAAGGCCTTTTAAGCCCATTTTCCTCCTAGTCGTGGTTTGGGAATTTGAATTGTGTCCTTACAATTGGCGCCGTCTGTGGGAATTTAGTTTTTAAGGAAGTTTAGGGCATCATGGTAGGATCGGAACCACCACGCAGTGCAGAGTCCGTTGGCTCCCAGCGTGAGGATCACTCCTTACGTCCTGATCATGGAGAGAACCGAGAAGGAAGTGTACATACTACACACACCATCAGAAGTGCTAGTCATTCACAAGGAGGAAGTAGAGTTCCTTACGAGAGGAATGTCAGGGCCATGCAGAAAGAGATTGACGGCCTAAAGAGGAGACTGCGTCACGAGAGGAGAAGGAGAACTCCTCCGGTCTCTAACCCCTCTTCGGAAGGATCCGAGGATGACAATTACGAGCGGAGATCCAGAACTCCCCCAGGTGGATATGTCTCTTCCGAAGAAGACAATCTGCATGGAAGGCGTGGCAGAGACTACCCCCTGTGGGCTTGGGAAATGACACAATGGGAAGAGCGTTACACCAAATCTCCAGATCACCCTTCGCGCGCAGATTGGAGGAAGGGAGGTTACCTCGGCGCTTCACACAACCGGCCTTCACTCTTTACAATGGTCGGACGGATCCTGTGGAGCACGTGAGTCATTTCAGCCAGAGAATGGCAGTGCATTCCAGGAATGAAACTTTGTTATGCAAGATTTTTCCTTCTAGCCTAGGGCCCGTAGCCATGAGATGGTTTGACGGCTTAAGGGCAGGCTCCATTGATTCTTTCAAAGAGCTTACTAGAGCATTCGGTTCTCGCTTTATCACGTGCAAAGAGTTCCTCGTCCATTGGATTCTTTACTATCCATGGCCATGAGGGAAGGGTAAACCCTTCAAACGTTTTCGGACCGATATTGGGAAATGTTCAACGAAATCGACGGAGACTTTGACGATGTCGCCATAAGGACCTTCAAGGTCGGCCTACCAATGGAGCATGACTTGAGGAAATCCTTGACGAAGAAGCAAGTAAGAAGCGTACGTCGGCCGATGGATCGCATCGACGAGTACAAAAGGGTTGAGGAAGATCGGCCGGCGAGGGGAAAAGGCAAGGCGAAGGTTATCCCACAAGAAAGGAGGGATTTCGTGTCGGACCGATACAACAACAACGAGCCTACGCGGGATTTTTCCGGGCGAGGTCACATACCCCCACAGTGGTCAACACCGTCTTCGGGGAGCCGGTGCAGCATACCGTTGGAGAAAATAAGGCATGAACCATTTTTCAAATGGCCGAATAAAATGGCGGAGACCCTTTGAGACGCAACCAAAATCTCCACCGCCATTATCACCAGAGAGAGGTCACACCACCGAGGACCGTCGCACTTTGTGGAATCATCCGAAACAATTGGTTAAAGAGCAGGAAAGGCGAAGCGTAGCTTCGTACCAATCCAACGGGCGAGGAAACCAATCAGAGTGGCAAACCACGATGGTCCTTCATCCGAGACCTCCTCTAGGTACTATCAATGTCATTTTTGCAGGCACCTAGTAGGACCGGCTCGCTCCTTTCGTGGTAATGTCGGCTTGCTCGAACATTTGCCGAGGAGTCACGGGATCACCGAAGAGGATTAAGGCAAGTATCCTGCCAAATCCTAAGTTTCTCCGAAGAGGACAAGATGGGGACCATCCGGCCTCATGATGATGCCTTGGTGGTAACCCTCGAATAGGGAACTATGATGTAAAGAGGGTAATGGTTGATCAAGGTAGTGGTGCGGATATCATGTACCCCGACCTATTTAGAGGCTTGAAGTTAAGAGTCAAGATCTTATGCCATATGACTCACCCTTGATAAGCTTCGAAGGGAGAGCCGTCGTTCCAAAGGGACGGATTAGACCGCTCGTGCAATCGAGTCCGGAGGTGGTAGACGTAGATTTCATCGTGGTCGATGCTTATTCTCCCTATACGGCTATTGTGGCAAGACCTTGGCTGCATGCGTTAGGGGGCTGTTTCCTCAACCTTGCATGTCAAAATCAAATTTCATTCTCGGAGACCGGTGTGGTGGAGTTACTTGGGAGTCGGTGCGTGGCTCGACGGTGTGTCACGGGCCGCAGTGCAATTCTCGCGTCGGCCGAGAACCGAGACTCCCCGTCCTCGGCTATCGGTGAAGCATAGCAATCAAAGTCTCTTCCCATAGCCGAGGTAGATGAGGCGGTATGTGAAGAATTAAAGAAAATTATCATAGACAATGATCCCGAAAAGTTCTTCCGAGGTTGGAGTTCAATTGCCACGGGAAGAGAAGACGTAGCCGATTTTATTTTTAAAGAAAAATATGGATGTGTTCGCTTGGAACGCGTATGAGGCCCCGGGGTTGATCCGAACTTCATATGTCATCATTTAAGGGTCAATCCAACCGTAGTGCGGGAGGCAACCTCCTCGGAGGTCCTCGAAGGAACATTCCGAAGCCGTAAAGGAGGAAGTGCTCAAACTCAAAGCGGCGGGGGGCTATCAAAGAAGTGTTCTATCCCGAATGGTTAGCCCACACGGTGGTGGTGAAAAAAGAAGAATGGGAAGTGGAGAGTTTGTGTAGACTTCACGAGATTTAAACAAAAGCTTGCCCAAAGGACTCATTCCCGATGCCTCGAATTGATCAATTGGTTGATGATGCGTTGGACATCCTCGGATGAGTTTTCTTGATGCTTTCCAAGGTTATCACCGAGATACCTTTAGCCGTTGAGGACCGGGAGAAGACCGCATTCGTCACTCCTACGGGAAATTACCACTATAAGGTAATGCCTTTTGGTTTGAAAACGCGGGCTACCTACCAAAGGATGATGACGAGGATGTTTGAGGCACTAGGAAAAAATATTGAGGTATACGTGGACGATATGGTGGTAAAGAGTAAAGAAGTTTACGCACATCCGGAAGATCCGAGCAACACTTTTCGAAGCTAAGAGAGTATAAATTGCGGCTCGATGCCTCTAAATGCTCTTTCGGTGTGGGGTCGGGCAAGTTTCTAGGATATATGGTGACTCAACGGGGAATTGAAGTGAATCCTGCTCGGTGTTAAGGCGATAAATGCCTTACACCCACCTCGGAATCCTAAAGAAGTGCAAAGGCTAACGTGTATGACCGTCGCTCTCAACCGATGGTTATATCTCGGTCCGCGGACGGATGTGCCTTTCTTTCAATTATTAAATAAATGGAAGGGTTTCGAATGGACCGAGGAGTGCGCAGTAGCTTTCCAACGGCTAAAAGAATATCTCTCGCGACCACCGGTTATGTCTCGACCGGAGGTTGATGAGATTCTGTTTGCATATATTGCGGTGGCTAACCATGCCGTTAGTTTGGTTCTTATCCGAGATGACAATAACATCCGAGAGACCGGTTTATTATGTAAGCAAATCTCTGCATGAGGCCGAGCCGAGTTATTTGCCACTTGGAGAAAGCTATCTTGGCGGTGGTACATGCTACACGAAGACTTCCCCATTACTTCCGGTCTCATACGGTTGTTGTTCTTACACAACTCCCTCTTAAATCAATTCGCGAAGTGCGAGATTATATGGGAAGAATTGCCAAATGGGGAAGCTGTCCTAGGAGCTTTCGATATCAAGTATATGCCCCGCACCTCTATAAAGGGACGGTCATCGCGGACCTTGTGGCGGAATTTGCCGAGCCTTCGTTGGAAGACTATCAAGAAGGCATGGGTAAAAAATCGGTAGGCATGATTTCGTGTGAAGGGCCTCCATTATGGAAAGTCCATGTTGATGGAGCGGCAAATCGAGAGGGGATCGGGTATCGGACTAGTTTTGATATCCCCGAGAGGGAATTACTTTTGAGAAATCTTTGAGATTGGGATTCTCGGCCACCAACAACGAAGCGAGTATGAAGCCGTCCTCGCGGGGATGAACATGGTTCATAAAATGGGAGGAAAGACGGTGCGAGATGTTCTCGGATTCACTATTGGTGGTAGGCCAAGTAGAAGGCAAGCTAGAAGCAAGGGATTCCGAATGCGAGAATACCTAACCCGGAGTCGGGTATATGCAATCTAAATTTGAGTCATTTCTACTATTGCATGTATCCGGATGTGGCAACACCCATGCCGACTCATTAGCCACGCTCGCGACGTCCTCAGCACAAAGTCTCCCACGAGTTATCCTCGTTGAAGATCTGTTGAAACCCACTGGGACGGATAGTAACTCCACTCAAATTCTTCAAATTAGGACGGGGCCTAGTTGGATGGATCAAATAGTAACATTTCTCGGGAATGACATCCTGCTGGAGAAAAGGCTGAAGCGGATAAAGTTCGCAGGAAAGCCACTCGTTTCGGTTATCCGAGGACCAAAAATTGTACAAACGTTCCTTTTCGGGACCATATTTGCTATGCATACACCCCGAGGCAAAGGAGCTACTTTTGGAAGAGTTCCACGACGGGAGATGTGGAAGACACACGGGAGGAAGGTCTTTAGCTCACGGGGCCCTTACTCGGGGCTATTGGTGGCCAAATATGCGAGAGAAGCGCAAGATTATGCAAAGAAATGTGACCAATGTCAAAGGTTCGCTCCAAATATACATCAACCAGGTGGAGTCTGAATCCTCTATCTAGCCCATGGCCTTTTGCCCAATGGGGCTTGGACATTGTTGGACCCTTCCCCAAAGCAACGGGAAACGAGACGGTGGCTTCTCGTGGGAGCAGTTACTTCACCAAATGGGTTGAAGCCGAGCCATTATCAAACATCGGGGACACGGAAGCAAAAAAGTTTGTATGGAAGAATATCGTTACCGGGTTCGGCATTCCTCATACTCTCATTTCGGATAACGGTTTACAATTTGATAGCAAAGCCTTTCGGAAATCTGCTGTGATCTTGGCATTACGAATAGATATTCCACTCCGGCTTATCCCCAAGGAAATGGGCAAGCCGAGGCTGTCAACAAAGTAATAGTAAGCGGACTCAAAAAGAGGTTGGGTGACGCCAAGGGGAGGTGGGTGGAAGAAGCTGCCACATGTCTTGTGGACGTATAGAACTACACCACGAAGATCCACGGGAGAAACACCCTTCGCCATGACTTATGGGGCCGAGGCGGTAATCCCCTTAGAAACCGGGTTCCCAACCACGAAGAAAAACTCCTTTATTCCGGATAGCAATGATGATACGTTAATGAGAAACTTAGACTTAGTTGAGGAACGGCGAGAAAGCGCCATGGTTCAACTAGCTTATTATCAACATAAGCTCAAGCAGGGGTATGATTCTCATGTGAAACTTCGACCTCTTGGACCAGGTGACTTAGTACTAAGGAAAGTTTTGGGCACGATGAAGAACCCTGCGTGGGGAAAATTGGGGCCCAACTGGGAAGGACCTTATCGTATTACTTCGGTAGCAGGAATAGGGGCCTACAATCTGGAGGATTTGGACGAAAATGTTGTACAACGTCCCTGGAATGTAAATAATCTACGAAGGTACTATTACTAAATAAAAGGCACTTCGGCCGTTCTTTGTTGTAAACTACATTATATTCGTTATCTTCATTCGTCGAAATATCAAGCTGAAACTTGGTATGCCTGGATCCCCGGACCACATACCTCATCTAAATTGATATTCTTTATTAAAGTGTTAAACAGAACCTAAGTTACGTCTGGTCCTCGGATCACCTACTTGGGGAAAATTAACATTTTAAATTTATTCGCCTAAGTATCAAGCTGAAACTTGGTATGCCTGGATCCTCGGACCACATACCTCGTCTAAATTGATATTCTTTACAAAGTGTTAAACAGAACATAAGTTACGTCTGGTCCTCGGATCACCTACTTTGGGAAAATTAACATTTTAAATTTATTCGCCTAAGTATCAAGCTGAAACTTGATATGCCTGGATCCTCGGACCACATACCTCGTCTAAATTGATATTCTTTACAAAGTGTTAAACAGAAGAACCTAAGTTACGTCTGGTCCTCGGATCACCTACTTTGGGAAAATTAACATTTTAAATTTATTCGCCTAAGTATCAAGCTGAAACTTGGTATGCCTGGATCCTCGGACCACATACCTCGTCTAAATTGATATTCTTTACAAAGTGTTAAACAATAACTTAATTACGTCTGGTCCTCGGATCGCCTACTTAGGGAAAATTAAAATTTTAAATTTATTCGCCTAAGTATCAAGTTTGAAACTTGGTATGCACGGATCCTCGGACCACATACCTCGTCTAAATTGATATTCTTTACAAAGTGTTAAACAGAACCTAAGTTACGTACGGTCCTCGGATCACCTACTTTGGGAAATTTAACATTTTTAATTTATTCGCCTAAGTATCAAGCTTTGAAACTTGGTATGCACGGATCCTCGGACCACATACCTCGTCTAAATTGATATTCTTTACTAAAGTGTTAAACGAACCTAAGTTACATTTGGTCCTCGAGATCACCTACTTTGGGAAAATTAACATTTTAAATTTATTTGTCTAAAGTATCAAGCTGAAGCTTGGTATTGTTGGATCCTCGGATCATTTACTTGAGAAAAATTAATACATCAGATATTTGCATAGACTACATGCCTTATCTTTACATAGTTCAAACTAGAGATCCAAAACGAAGAAACAAAATTGCATCACTTAATGCAGTTCTCGGCATAATTAAGCCTTCCTTGGAGTATCAAATTTCAATTCAAGTTGTTGCTAATAACTTTGGTAAAAGACAAAAAGATGATATTTATAGAATGATATGATCAGCATAAAAACAAAAAAAAATATATGTATAAGAATCATCTAAAAACAAACATTCATTCTTGTATTAAATTCCAAAATAGTACTTTTGCACCTATACTTAGGTATTACACTTAGAGACAAAATAAAAATAAAGAAAGGAAAGACAACAAGCAAGTCACTGTTTCAGCTTAATCTTCAGAGGGCCTTTGGGGTCTTGAGGAGATGGAAGCTGAGCCGAGGACTCAACGGCAATTCCTTTGCCTTTGGGATCATCTATCAAGGTTATTGGGTTAGCTTGATCACCCAACTCATCCTTTGAAGATTCCCGAAGATCACTTGAAGGCTGTACGTCTTCAATTGCCTTTTCTTGTGCGGGGTCAAGTTGTTCGGGGGCATCTTCGGGAAGAGTTGAGTCTTCGGCCAAATCACCCCCTTATCCTCGGATGATCCACAGGCGGCTTCTTGTGCGGTGTCGGGAATGGAAGAAGCGCGAATTGCGGGAGGATAGTAGACACTCTCTACTTTCCAAAGAGTGGAAGAGGCATCGACCCCGGCTTGGGAAAGTGCCTCATCCCACACTTGGAGGCGGTAGTGCCTACATACCTCGGGAACACGAGCCTTGAAGGTTTCGGTGACCTCCTTCACGCCTATATCATAACCGTCTTGTTCGGCTTGGTCCCTCGAGTTCTCGGCCTCTTCTTTTGCTTTCTCAGCCTTTTTCTTCTCCTCAATGGCCTCTTCTTTGGCCTTGATGGCTTCTTCTTTGGCCTTCTCAGACTCGTTCAGATCTTTCTTAAGATCCTCTACGAGCCTTCGTGCTACTAAGAGGTTATCCTCAGCTTGGCGAAGCATTAGACGCGATCCTCGGCTGTTTAGTCGTCGTTTTCGGATCGGCCTCTAAGCCCGCCTTGGCACTCTCGGCCTTAGCCAATTTTGCTGTGACCTCCTGCGGTTTCTTCTTATGAAGGTCCGAGATCTTTTGAGCGGTTTCACGCTGGACTCCTCGGCCCTCAGAGACTTGTAGGAATTAATGGCAATCTCTTCTGTCCTGTGGGCAGATTGAACGGCCTACGAACAAAACATATAAAACTTAGACATATGGATATATATAGGAAATAAAAACAAAAGTCAAGGTTTTAGAGAAAACTCACCATTGCAAGCTCCTTCTTCAAAGTCATGAATACGGTGTGGTCCCTTTTCTTTCTCGGCTCAATCATATCCTCGGGGAGCAACGGTTACTGCTCCAAAGCATCTGCGACGCATGCCGCTGTCCCTTCATCGAATTTCTAATGGACGCATCCACGGTAATGACCTCGTCGTCCATAGAAAGGTCGGGAAGCCATACGGGGGCGCGTACGACCGCTGTTGGTCGGTTCTTCTTTCCGACCTAGTACGTATGGTGCGGGCCTGCTTTGCACCCTTTTCCACCTCGGTCTCCTTGGAGACAGAGCCCTTCCCTGCCTCCACCACTTCCTTTCCTTTCGGTGATCTCTTTTTCTTTTGAGATCGGCTATGTTGGTGCGTTGGGTTTGGGAGGATGGGGGAGGAGGAGGAAGCCTAGCTTCGGGGCCTTTGTCGGCACCCTTTTCTTGAGTCCGAGGGCGCACCTCTTTTGGTGGTTCTTGGACTCGGGGGCCTTATCGGTGCCCTCAAGGACATCCTTCAAGCTGGGCTTAGTCTTTCGTTGGATGCCCATAGTGTCAAGTTCTTCGGTGGTAGCCTTTGAGATATGGGTAGAGGTGCCGAGGATGGAAGTTGAATCTTCGGGAGAGTAGGGTTGATTAAAAACCTCAAAATCGTCCTCGGAATCGATACCTCAACTATTTCTTCTTCTTCTTCCTTTACAGTGGAGTGAGAGGGCGCGGCTTCCCCAAATGTTAAATTTGTGGAGAGAGGCACTGTGGGAATCCCAACTGGAACGAATGGTGGTGGTTGGATTGGTTGGGTGACCAAGGTGCCTTGAGGAATGGCAGTCCCCTCGGTAGCAAAAAACCCTCGACGGCAACAACGATCCGAGGAAGACGAGGATCGTGGGCTTTGATCACGCACTTCGGCGCGAGAAAGGCTTTGGATATTGGATTGTAGCCGAGGATCAGATGAGCTGCTCGGAGTTGACCGTCAGTATGCACAAAAACCTCAGCTTGTAGGATCCTATCCAACCGTCCGAAGTCAACGAGATTGGGATGACGATCCGCGGCGTGTGGATCTGTAGAGTTGTCCAAATAAGAGAGGGTAAGAATAAGTAAAAAGACAGAGGATAATAGTATGTAAAAGAAATTTCACCTGGAGTCCCTTCCCTTGTCGGACAGGGGAGGCCGTCGTGCCAATTTCCTGATATGATCAGGAAGTCGTTTTTTAGGCCCTTATTTGATTCAGGCAGACATTGAATTAGCCTAACCTCGGGGTATCTAGATTTTAGGTAATACTCATCTTTTTTGCTTAGGTAATGGAGGTTGTAAACCCAGTTCACGTCGTGGTGAGTGAGCCCTAAGTTCATCTTCTCATTTAAGGCATCTATGGAACCTAGGATCCTAAAGACATTTGGGGCGCACTGGGTGGGAGCTAATCTAAAGGCCCTAAAATAATCCCTAGTCACGGTTCCCATGGGGATTTTCATTCCCCCTTCGATGAACGCAATCATCGGGATTACGACTTCCCCCGTTTTTCTTTTTGTATAATACTCTTCCTCGTTACAATACGTAATGGATACATCCGAGGGAATTTTGTACTTAGCCTTAAACTGCTCTATTTTTTCGTTCGAATCTACCAGGGACGCGAACCTACCCATTCTTTTTTTTAAAAAAAGGGGAGGTGGGAAGAAAACTAACTACGCCGAGGATGAAAGACACAGTGAAAGGAGAAGACAGGAAGGAAACGAAACAAAAGAAACAAAAAGCTGATAAGGAGGGGAAAGAGTATTGAATAACTTACTTTTAAAAGAAGAAAGCACGTCACCTCGGACAGAGTACTCGATAGAAAGAGAGAGTACGGGGAGATGGAAAGTGTGGCAGGTACGTTATCAGGTTTCTGTAGTGTGAGGAAGTTTGAAGAAAATTAGTATTTATATGTCAAAAGGTGTTTTGAAGCGGGCAAATTCCCGCCTCAACATGGGAATCGATCTCGACCGTTGGATATATGTCATATCAATGAAACGTGGGGGACATAGAAGCGCCAATAATAAATTCGGGGGCGTTTCGCATACCGAAGCATCGGGAACACGCGGTGGGTAGTTCAGAAGTTATTTCCGTTAGTAAATATTCCAGAATCTTGCAGGGTGAAAAGGTCTTTTAAATCGAGATCCTATTTTCCTCCCGAGGTGAGAGAAAAATAAAGAATCTCGAGGGGCTATTGTAGGGGTATTGGGCCCAGTAATTTATAATGGACGGCCCAACAAAGGTCTTTTGGGCTAGAAACCCAAATCCGAAAACATTAAAATGATCGTGGAGTGTTTAAGTGTCCCATACCGTCCGAGGAGTCGATTTGTCCTCGGAATGTTAAGCCGAGGATACACAGTATACGTGGAGGACAGCAGAAAGAGCGGTGGAATGTCTAAAGTAAAGCTGCTACCACCGCCCATATATTAAAGACCCTGTAAATAATACGCTGGCAATAGAGATGGAAGGATGGGACCTGAGTATAGAGCTTGGAACTTGGTCCCAAATCCCAGCGGGCTTTAGGGAAGAATGGATGGGACAAGTATCCAAAAAATGAGGGTCGCGGCCATAAAGTGGAAGATGATGAAGAGAAGAGGAGGAATATAAATAGGAGGGAAGGCATACGAAGAAAGGGGAGGCATTTTGAAAAAGAAAAAGTGTATGATAAACATTATTTGTATCCACACTTGAGAAATACTATTAGAAACTGTCCTCGGAAACAGTCCGAGGAGGAATTCTCAATATTACTCTTTGCAAACGATTCTTTGTTTTGTTCCATTGGGCCCAAAGCCCGTTCTTTTTGTGATTGTCTAAAGCCATCCTTAAAATCTAAATTATAAACCCATCCTCTACAAATTCATTGTGAAGAAAGGCCTTTTAAGCCCATTTTCCTCCTAGTCGTGGTTTGGGAATTTGAATTGTGTCCTTACAAGCATGTTGTGTGAATAATAAATATATAAAAAATATTGTTGTGGAGGAGATAATTTTGGATTTGGTTTTTTATTATTATTTTATTTTATGTTTTAATGGTACTATTGCAAAGATACTTAACTTTCTCTTGTATTTTAAGTGATCAAGAAAAAAAAATACAATGGAAGGAGAGAAAATTTTAAGATTTACTTTGCAGAAAAATTGGTTATATTTCTATTTGGTGAGTGAAATTAATTGTGATCTATTATATTCTTAAAGATATGTTCCCATTTTTCAACTCCTAATATAACAAGTAGCCTTTTTATTTTTATTTTTTGAGGCATGTAAAGAATGTTTACAAAACTCTTTTTGCACCACATCTTTAGCATCCTTTATTATTTTTTGTTTTTTTTTTTTTTGCAATTTTTACTTTGTTCAACTTTTCATCTTCTTCAACTATTGTCTTCTTAATTCAATTTTTCATCTACTCCGATCATTTTTTTTATAAATAATTTTTCATTTGATTCCCTCTATAGATTTTTTTAAATTTTCTCATTTATATCTTCTTAAAAATTCTAAAGTTTCACTTTGTTCAACATTTCATCTACACCACCATTCTTCCATTTTAATTTTCATATAAATTTCTTATTATTTCATTTCCACCCCTCCTCTATTCCTTCCAAGTTGTCCACAACAAAAGAGGTCAATACTCTCTCTCTCTTTCTCTCTCTCTCTCCAATTTTGTTTCTCTTTCGGTAGATTTTTCTATTGTTTAAACCACTTATTTTTTCTGCTAATGGTTCTTTTTGTTATTGTTGATTTAATTGTTACATGATATTTGCTTCTCTTTTTGATAAATTTGTATAGACCATAGACTTTTATGTATATTTAGTTATTTTGGAATTCGAATTGTTGATCAAAAGTTCATTTTATTTATCCCATTGGTTTATTTTACAACAATGCATATATAGAAATTTCATTCTAAGATTTTGCTAATAATTATTTATTTGATAATCTTTGTTGGTGGACGAATTTGTAATTTCTATAAAGATAATAATCTCAATACATTATCAACAACGAATTGTTTTCCTAATTGGTCTAGTTAATCATTGTTAAGTTTTATTAATTTTTTAGATGCATTTTTCGGTGTTTTGGATTAAAGGGTAGAAAAAATAGGGTTTGAGAAAAATTGTTTAAAACTAAAAGAATAATTTCCAAATTTTATATAGTACTTTTTTAATGATACAAAAAAACATTATAAATAAATTTTATTAAAAAATGAATATTTTTACTAACTTGCCTTTTGAATTCCTAAATTTTTTTTTTGTTTTTATTTTTGTACGACATAAATTATATATATATATATTACATTTTTTATTATTCCTACAATAAATGAACATATGATTATGAAATATATTACTGTTTATTAAATTAGTCCAAATTGCAAAAAAAAAAAAAAATCTAATAAGATCACCACAAAAAAATTATCACGCGCAATGCGCGAATTTGGACTAGTTAGATAAAAGATATTTGTCAAGCATTTATTAGTTTCTCAACTAAGCGCACAGAACCTGGAACCCCATGTTTTTCATTTGATTCCCCCTCATTTTTAACTTTAAATAAGACAATGAGAACATATGCTAGAAGCCACATTAAATTCTCATACTGCCACATCGTAGAATGTTTATCAATTCTCATGTTTAATAATTGGCTACGAGAGTCACACTTCACTACATACATGCATTAATTGATACAATAGAATAAATTTTGTTAGGTACATGCGCATATGAATATTTTTCTTTGATCTCAAGCATGTGAATAATTGATTGCTCCAAGATGCACACCTGATCAGGAAAAATAAAAAAAGCAAGATGAATAGTTTTAAAAAATTTATAAATTGTCCACTAATAATAATTAAGTTACAATTGTTGAAGATGCCGTTTGAATGAGCTAAAAATAGAAAGACTTTTTTTTTTTTTTTGAGTGAAAGATAGAAAGAAAGACTCATTTAACAAATATATTGCATATTACACTTGTCAAATAAAATAAAATCACTTGTTATATTTGCGACCAATAAAAGATGATGACAATCAATAGAAAAACAAAAACAAATTTGGCATTGCAGCGAAATTTAAAACTATTCTTATCAATTAAGGGTGAAAGAACCACCCAGTAGAGTATTACTAAGATTTACGTAAACCAATGCTGCATTCCTTTCATAGATAGCATGCCATCGCTTTCTTTTCGTTTTCTTCTTTAAATATTATTTAAAAAATGTAATTCAGTATAGGTAATAGTACAGTAGTAATTTAATATTAAATGAGAACATTTTATTTCCTAAATTGAGGGAATGCCTCTGTGATTACATAATGGGTAAACCTCTACATAAAACTAACTACAGTCATTCCAAATTCCAACTAATCGGTTTAATTAATCTCAAATACACACACCAGCTAGATTGACAAGTTTGGGTACTGGTCTCGAGTTGCGACACGTGCTCGAACCCCCCCTCTTCGATGAAAATGTTTCCCTTTTAGATTCCCTTTAACTACAATCCAAGAGGTACAGCGTGAGATATTTTCCCATCCAACAACCAAATGTCTGAGAAAAAGGTGGGTCAACAACCATTCCCATTACCTAATTGGTCATTTTCATAATAAAACTGAGTAAAGTAAAACCACAAGCTTTCAAAGTAATTGGAAAGCCGATTTTATAGGAGGTATGCAGTAGAGAGAAGAAGTAAAGAGAGTTGCTATAAAACTATGGCACAAAAATTGTATTAATAGATTTTATAAAGTTGAGCATTATCACAAGGGGAATGCACTCAAGAGTCTCAATATCTTTTAGTCAAGGGCAGAAAAGCATATTCTAAAGCTAGGGTTCCTTAAATAAAAGATCCAGTGAAAAATGATAAGCTGATTCAGCTCAGCTCAATGCTCAATTGTTATAACTGGTAGGTCCTTTACCCTGCCTAACACAACTAAACCATACAAACTCTTTTAAGAAAATGTGTGGTGAGGGGTATGAATCCAAACATTATTTTTATTTTAATAAGAGAGAGAGAGAGAAAGAAAGAAAGAAAGAAAAAAGAGCAAACCTGGGGAGTACTCCATCAATGTTGGTCCAAGTGTGCCCAATAATTCTTTATACTGTAGATTGGTTCTGCAAAAGGTCAATTGGGTAAATACATACTAAAGTTCTTGCAATGATTAATACATACTAAAGTACTTGCAATGATTCTGAGCAAATGCACAGCTGAAAGAGGACGGAAAACCCCAAAAAGATGGCCCAAAATTGTATATTGCTAAGATAGTACTTACTGATTATCTATCTAAAATTTAATGTTATTGTTAGCAAATGAATAGAGAGATTGTTGGGTATAGTGTGAGTGAAGTCCCACGTTTAATAATGATGAGAATAACGTGCGGTTAATATAATATAGTTGAGCTCATGCTAATGTTGGTAAAAGCATCAAGCGCGTTTAAGGGCGTAGGCCTCTTGGAGCCTAGGCACAAAGCGCAAAGTGCAAGCATGCACCTGATTAAAGTAAAGAGCATAGTTTTCAAATATAATATCTCATAACTTCTAATAGAAATATTGGTAACATATAATAATAAAATAATAATAATAACTCAAACTTTGTATTGTATGTTGTATATTTTACCTATTAGGTAAGTGCAATTGTATAATGTTTGTAAGTACAAATTTTATCTAAGTCATTTCAATTCTTAAAATTTTTATATAGTAAAGTGAAAACAATTATCAATGGTCAATATTATAATAATCTAGTCATAGAAAGTTTATACATAATATTCTATATCATTCTCTTGTGCTTTATAGAAGTACATAACCATGATAGTTGTGATCAAATGATTTATATGGTTCAATCAACATTCATCTAAAAGTCAAAGACCAAAAAGCACAAGAATTGTAAATTAACTTTGTTTGTATCTTATGACATATAAATAAATAAAAATTGTTTGTGTAATACAATACCTAAGGATAGTGGTAGTGTAGTAAATCATTGGTCCATGTCCTTTATTTCAAGATCAAGCAATTAATTTTGATGATCCATATCTTTTTTAGCAATGAAATAAAAAAGCATGCCTAGGTGTGCTTTGTTTTTTTTGATAAGTAAGAATGATATATATACGAAGGGTTACTCTATGCCTGAAAAAACACAGAGCAACCTAGGAGATACAAGAAAAAGAAAACAAAGAGAAGAAAATTAGAAAAGGGAAAGGGAGCAAAGAAAAGAAGGGAGGGAATCACTAGACGTGAGTCCCCATGCGCGCGACCAATCAAAGAGAGTCCCACTAAAAAAAACAAGCAACTGATCACTAGAGCTATCCAAATCCTCAAAAGTCCTCCGGTTACGCTCCTTCCAAATACACCAAAGGATGCAAAGCGGGACTAAATTCCAGATCTGAGATGAATGCTTCCCCAACCAATTCCACCAACCAAAAAGCATTTCAGGAATCGATCTAGGCATAACCCAGGCCAAACCAAAAGTTAGGAAAACAAAGCTCCATAACCGGTAGGCCATTTCACAATGAAGGAGAAGGTGATCTACCGTCTCTCCACTATGACGGCACATAATGCACCAATCCACAAAATCCAATCTCCTCAATCTCAGATTGTCTCCCGTTAGAATCTTATTCCAAGCTACACACCAAACAAAAAAAGAAACTCGCCTTAGGGCCTTTGCTCTCCAAATAGCTTTCCAAGGAAAGATAGTAGAAGGAGAATTTCTCAATTTGTTGTAGTACGATCGGATGTCAAAAGCTCCATTAGACTTCAATTTCCATTAGACTTCAAGCTCCAAAAAAGCATGCCTAAATCGCGCTTCATTAAATGAGCTTTTTTTTGGTCTAGCAAAGCATTGAGAGCTTGGGGCTTCGAGCTTTGAGCTTAAGCTCGCTTATAATAACTCTAGCTCATACCCATTGGACTTAAGCCTTTTGGGTTAAGTTTATCTCTATATGTTATATTAACTACTCAAGAAGTCTCCTTAAGGTGTTTATCTCCCAACAAACTAAGATGTTTATCTCCCCAACAAAGATAAAAAAAATTAAAAAGAAAAAATGTGAAAAGGAGTTGTTTTCTATATGTTTGTCCCTCAAGCTAGAGCATACGTCGTATAAACCCAATGTGTGCAATTATCATAAAATAGTGGAATAGTAGGAACTAAGAAGCCTAACTCCTGAATAAAGTGTTGTAACCAAGTTAGCTCACTAGCAGTATGTGCCATCGCTATGCATATGTTTTTGCACATGATTGAGCAACTATATTTTGCTTCTTTAGTTTTCCATATTATTGGGCTTCCTCCCAAGGGGCAACACCACATAGTGACCTTCTATCTGAAGGTGATCTTGCCTAGTCTACATCAGGGAAGCCTTCTACCCTAAGATGATCTTGGTAAGGTATCGAACGATTCTAATAGCAACATCCAAATATGAGATTCTTATGACTTCTATGAAATGACTCACCACAATAATTGTGTAAGAACTGACTCGAACAAAAGAGATCTTGACCATAAGAGAGAGTGTCTCATCGTTATCAATGCCATTAGTTTGGGTATAGCCATTGACAACTAACTATCCTTTGAGCCAATCAACAGAACAAGAGAGAGTGTCTCATTGTTATCAAGGCCATTAGTTTGGGTATAGCCATTGACAACTAACTATCCTTTGAGCCAATCAACAGAACCATGAGATGAAACTTAATAGTATATACTCATTTACAACCAACAATATGTTTCTCTGGAGGCAAGGGAACAAGATCCTAAGTTCCATTTTGATGTAAATTAATCGTCTCCAACTCCATGGCCTGCCTCCAACCCAAGTTATAGAGTGCATCCTAAAAAGATTTAAGGATGGAGACACAAGAAACAGTGGAAACAAACCAAGAAAAATGAGACAATGACTGAGAAGAAACAAAGTTATTAATAGGGTGTTTAGTAACATAGGAACATGTACAAGTTTCCAGAGAGCAATGAGAAGTGGATTGGAAACAGTAGACAGTGAAGGATCGATAGAGTGAGGATGATAGAGGGGACACTGGAGCTTGTCTTCTGTGGACATTTGGTGTATACTTGTAATGGAGCTAGGGCCTTTAAAGGCAACGACTTGGGGAAAGGTACAAAAATAGGTGAAGACAATAAAGAACTCGAAGTTGGAAAAGGGGTATAAGATGCAAGAGTCCTAAATTGATATTCCTCAGAAGAATTAACACCATGGAAATATGATTGAGAATCAATAAAGGTAACAACACTTCTAAAGTAGCAGTATAAGACTAGAAAGTAGTACTGATTTCCCTTTTAAGTCTGGGAATAACCAAGAAAAACATACTTAGTGGAGCAAGGACCAAGTTTGTCAAAACCTAGTCCAAGATTATGAATGCAACAAACACACCTGTTCCAAGAGGCAAATGAAAGACTAGAGAAGAAAGTATAAGATGGAGTGAGGAGATGCTCCATCAAGAATAAAGAAAGGCATCATGTTGATGAGGTAACATACAATCAATACAACATCGTTCCAAAACCATTTGGGCGTGTTCAAATGAAACAAAAGGGCTTGAACCACATTAAGAAGATGTCTATGTTTTAGCCCAACAACACCATTTTGTTGTGGCAGATGAAGATAAGTAGTTTGGTGTACAATGCATTTGTTAGATAGTTAAGAAGCAAAGGACGACTATGAGACATTCTTTGGCATTGTCAGATCATAAGATGTGGATTTTTTTTGCCAAACTGGGTTTTGATTTCTTTATGAAAAAAATTTGGAAATGGACAGTAACTCATAGTGTGTTTTCATTAAAAATAACCAAGTCATTCGGGAGTAGTCATCAACAAAGGTAACAAAATATCAAAACTTATTTGACACAATGTGAAAAGGATTTCAAACATTAGTGTGATAATCCAAGGGGTTTAGAAACCCAACTAACAATACTAGATTGAAAAGACACAACGGTATTTCCTAAATTAACATGCTTCACAAGATAGAAAATATGTGACCAAGACTCCTGACTTAACGCTTCCAAGTGGATTGAGGTGGGTGAGCAAACAGACAATGCCACTAGAAAAGCGATAATGAAGACTGAAGTTGCCGTGAGCATAGACGGGAGCAAAATCTAGGTAGAAGACCTCCAATCATCCACTTTGTCTTGAGATCCAAAAATATAGAGAGCAGGATAAAGACTAACACAGCACAAAAGATCTTTGGTGAGTTTACCAATTGACACAATATTTAAGGGAAAATAAAAAATGTGTAAAACAGATAACTCAATATTGGAACTAAGAACAGTGCTTCCAGAGCCCTGAATTGAGGCTAAGGAACCATTGGCTAAATTAATATTCTAAGGTCATCTGACAAGATGATAATCAAAGGGATGAGTAGACACATGAGTCGTATGTTTGATTGCACTGGAATCAATGAACCATGGATCGGAAGTAAAGGATAAAAGATAATGGAATGCAATACTTGACTGGGCTAGAGTGGCTGTGGAGGAAGCTGCTCATTTATGATGGGTGAGGAGCTGAGCATACTCATCTTTCAGGATGGAGATCATGTCTGTTTTTTGGAGGGTGGATCGTCTTGGGAAAAAATCACCCAAAGAGAAGGCATGATTGGCAGACCCAGAGGATTTGCCATGTAGGTCCCAATAGTAATCCACCAAATGTTTGTTGCAACTGCAATGCTTGCACTTCTTAAGTTCCTGATTTGTTGCAACTTCAATGCATGCACTTCTTAAGTTCCTGATTTTCAGAGCATCTACACTCCCCTCGAATCTTGTCCTCGGCATGCACTACAACTACCTCAACTATCTCAACATCCTCGTGATCCACCAAGACCTCAATGAAAGGCAACAAATGCAAAGAACTGGCTAGGACCGGTGTCCTTATCAAAAAAAAGAGTGGAGTGCTAAATCTAAGAATAAACCTCATGGAGAGAGGGAAGATTGAAGCCAGACAAGAACCATGCGTAGCCTGACTCATACTCAAGCATCAAACCACTAAGGAATTGAAGGACATCCACATCCTGACACTGCTTCTCCATACAAATGATGTCATTTGTGAGTGGCCAATACATATTCTGCTCTTGGAGTACACCTATGACATATGAGTATACCCCACCAAATTTTGATTGGCTTACTCAAGCATGAAATATTGCATGCATACATCATACAAACTAGTGGCGTTCTCAAATCTAGGATAGATGTGCTGCAACTGAACCTAAATAGCCTTCGCAGGTCAAAGATGCATCAAAGTGATCGCAATGCTAGGTTCACTAGTGGATAACATGAGGGACATGATTACATTACCCTCTTCATTACAAAGACTAGTTGAGATAGCTGAGGTGGTAGTAGTTGAGCTATCTAAGCTAGTTGTGTCGCTTGCAGACACCGAGGATGTTGGCTTATCAGATGTGCAAATAATCCTCTTCCTTGTAAGAATACCTCTACTTATTGGGCCCAATAAATGTTACTCTTACTATTAAATTTAGTGCATGTCTTAGGAGAATTTGAAGTAGACAAGGAAGAGATAAACTTAGTTCTCTAGCCATTGAATCAACAAATAAGTAGAAATCTCAAAAAATTTATACAAGAAAATGGAAAAATTCAAGAAACAACCTCAAAAATCCCATTAAGTAAGCTAAACTAGCAAAGAAAGTCATTGAATCAGGAAAAAAATAGCTCAACCAATCAAAAAATAGTTGTACCTACTGATATTGGGCTTAACCACCAAAAAACACATTGTACTGACCAAAATACTACAAAATGGAAGAATTAGCCTGAAGCAGCCTAAAACACACTATATCAACCAAAAAATGACAGAATCGACTGAAATGAGTTGAAACTAAATTTACCCGAGTTCGAAGAACTAATCAGAATGCCCTTATCTAAGTTATGCTATCCTTATACATGATAAGAAATCAGTATCTGGAAGAACCAAACAGACATCCAAACAACCAATCAAAATACCTTTAGCCAGACTAAGCTATCCTTATTCAGGAGAATAAAAACTAATCTCCGAGAACCAACAGGGGAACTAAACACCAAATTATGCTTATCCAGGATTTAACTATTCTTATCTAGAATAGGGGATAACCAACATTAAACCAAACAGGGGACTCTGGCAAGTGGCAAGTACCTTCACCATTGATGCTCAAAATCTTCGATGAACTTCGCCGGCATTGACATAGCTTATTGACAACTAAAAACAATCAAACATGCAAGTTTGTGCATTGAGAACCACCGATGATGGTGCCAAAACTACCAAAAACCACCAAAAAAAACTTTAAAAAATCCACCAACATTTCCCAAGCAATGCCGATCAAACCGACAAGTCAACAAATCATTCTTACACCAAAAACAACACAACAGATGAAGAAGATAGTTTTCTGATGTTTTCATTCACCTAATGTTATTCAAGTCAACAAATTGTTCAACTCAACATAGCCAAAACCAACCAATAGAAAAATCGTGATGCAGGAGCAAAACTAAAATTATTTTAGAATTTATATTTCCAGATTTTTGTATTAATCTCATAGGAAATTGGATGATTGTAGACTTTAATTCAGATAAGGTTTAGATTTGAGATTAGATAGGGATTAGATTTGAGATTAGATGGGGATTAGTATTTGAGTCCAGTTAGGATTAGTTTTCATTAGTTGTTATCTTTTATCTCTTTATTTCCTGGAAGCTCTAGCTCTATATAAGCTCGTGCTTATTTGTATTCTGAGGAGAGATGATTGATTAATGAAAGCTGATTCTAAGGGTTTATCTTTTCATTTTCTTTTTCTTTTATTTTCATATTGATTGTCCTGCATCAAATTGCCAAGAATAAAATAGACAAGGGTAAAAAAAAGATAAAAAGGAAACAGGAAATGGGAATGAACCAGAGGCAAGGGAACAATTCAAATTCCATGCTCTAATACCATTTTTGAATGAATGGAGAAATAAAAAGGGAAAATATGAAAAGTTGTTTTCTATATGTTCAGTCCTCACCCAATCCATTCCAGAAGATTTACAAAACACTAAAAATAATATTTTGATAGTGAGTTGATAAGGATACCTCATCAATAGTATCTTCTAGAAGAGTCTAGAATAGGGACACCTCACCAAGGATATCTTTCTAGAAGGATACAACTCTCTTTCTAACAGTAACTCAAATTAAAATTGAACTAAAAAATTATGTTAAAAAAAAAAAAAGGAAAAAAGTAATGCGATATGTATAAAAATTTTAGAAAATTTATGTTACCAACTAACATGGCAACTTATGTGGCAGTGCATAGCAAACCATTTTAGTGTTGACATGACAAATAACATGTCCCAAATGCACAAAGGACATACACAGCAAAGTAACTCAACTACTAAATCAGTTTATAAAAAAACTATTTGTGTATGTAGCATCTTGCAAAAAACAAACGTTGGACAGAAATAGGCTTCCAGAATATTTATATATCTTCTAGCTGCTAAAGGCCTAAAACAAACAACACATTTTTTTATTAGCAAGAGTAAGAGAGAAGGGGTCTTTCAAGTTTCAACAGATTGATCTAGTCCATCCCGAAGCTAGCTAATTTGGCATACTTGAGTGGGTTGACACATGCCTACTTTAGGCTGGTACCCAGGTTTTATTTCAGGCTCACAATTGAGATACGGTTAAGCATGAGCAGATGCAATAAGTTAATTTTATGTGAATGATGAGAACAAGATGGGTAGTGATAAAGGGATATGGTCATGGTGGGAAAGCTGAGGCCAGGGGTTGGATCAAATATGAATGTAAACAATAATGAGCCCCATTAATTTTAGGAAGTCAGATCACAGAAACTCGTTTGAGATTAAGTGGAAAAACTTATAAATTTGTCCTAACTTGGTGCTTTCATTAAGCCCTCTAAACCTACCTAAGGAACAGGAAACTATGGGAGTAATTTCACTTCTTTTTTTTCGAAAAGAGGGGGATGGAGGAGTTATGAAACTAGTATATACAGTTAGACCCAAGTGATGTGTGAGATCTAATTTTCTCTGTGGTGGCACCAACTGTGGCACCAAGGGGATTTGGACACTAAACAGAGTTTGTCATGCAGATTTGAAGTATTCCTTGCAAGGTTAATTAGAAGTTCACATCAAGACAATTACAGAGAATTGAAGTTCAAAGCAGAGGAACTACCTTTGATTGCAGGACCTTTTGACTGTCACTGAAATATTGATTTGGATGATTAATCCCAGCATCACATGATGTTCCATGTACAGCTTCAAAAGTCAAGGTGCATGCCAACTGCATATATGTTATCAAGTTGTTCACTAATCTTAACCAAGATTTCAGAACTAATACAAAGACACCAGGAAGAAAACTTATAGGCAGCTGTCCCAACCTGATAATGTCTATTTCGCACTTTGTCCAATACATCTTCAACTGCCCTGTTACTTAGTCCCATTTTACCAAGGGCAGCTCTTAGATTCTCCTCACTGTTACAAAAGAATTGATATGACAATAGGAAATATCAAATAGAGTTCCTTCACAAGCTTCCCAAAGTGCCGTCATTGTCAATACAATATGCAGTGCTTAAGTAATTAGAAGTAACTAAGAAATGCAGCATCATATTTATGAATAGATATAAATGTAGTTTCCCTAGTAGACCTAGAGCAAAAGAAAAAAGAAAAAAAATTTCACACATTGACTCATTTCATGGATACACTTATTTGGAATGTCACTGGTTTATCTTTGTCCTGAAGAAAAGAAAAATAGAGAGGATCACTGAAAATAAAAGTAATAACCTAACATATTTATCTCACATAGTAAATATGCCCTACCTTGTAATTGAATCTTAACATATTAAATAGCTTCTACCAAGCTAACAGGAAGGATGGAAAAGAACTAGTTCAAATACTTTTGGTCATGAGCAACAAGTACCTTAGTATACCCGTAGGAGAAATGCAATTAGGGTAGCAAGGATTCATATGGTGAAGTCCAGAAAGGATGTGATCACGATTGTGTGATTTGACCGTAAGTTTTATAGCAGTTTAGAGAGTTTAATTCCATCATTTCTAGTTGAAGATACTTACAATAACTATAATAAAGCTATAGAAGTGACCTGAAATGTCGATAGGGGCATCCATGATGATCTCCTACGCCAGGAGCTGAAGTGATGATCTTTTGACAAGAATAAGGTGTATAATCCTGCATACATATAGAAATAAACAATATTTTTTTTGATAGGTAATCAGAAATCTTATATTAAAGAGGGATAAAAAATAAAAGTGAAGTACAAAATGTTCATGATGATGAACAACAAGAGAAAATAAAACACACAACACAACAGCAAGGGAAGAGTCAGGAAGCTAATCCAAGGGAAGACATAAACTCAGGGAGAGAAGAACACTCAGTAAAACCCCAACAACGAGATCACTCCAATAGACTACGTTGGCATAATATCTTTAACTCCTCCAACGTCTTTCTTTATCTTCAAAGATCAACGATTTCGCTCCAACCACACAATCCACATTAAGCACCCTGAAACAATATTCTAAATTTCCAAATTATGCTTCCCAAGTCACTGATGCCAACTAGATAACAAACTCGCCAACGATCCCAGCATTACCCAAAGAATGCCAAAAGCCTGAAGCATGAAAGCCCATAGGGAATGAGTAATAGGACAATGAAAAAGAAGGTGGTCTACCGACTCCCCATCACAACAACACATACAACACCAATTAGCCAAAGAGCGACCCTTCAGTATTAGATTATCCAAAGTGAGGATCTGACCATGTGCAGCAGTCCACAAAAGAACACCACACGCTTAGGAATTTTTGGTTTCCAAACACCCTTCCAAGGAAACTAAGAATTCGAAGCACCCTGAATCACATGATAGTAAGACCGAGTGTCAAACTTACCATCCCCTTTTAGTCGCCAGCTAAGAGTATTTCTCCTATCACCTCGAGGAATAGGAGGTTGGATAAACTAAAGAAGAGAATAAGAAGCAGCCAACTCCCAATCTTCAAATCCACACTTTAAAACCTTAAAACCTTAAATTCCACACTCTAACAGTACCCCCTTCTAGAGCCCACAAAACCTCCGAGATGCAAGCATCCTTGACTGTTGAACACACATAGAGCTCAGGATAGCAATCTTTTAGAGTATTCTCACCAATCCACCTTTCATGCCAAAAGCGGATATGAGTTCCTTCACCCACTACAAAGGACAGACGCTTAGAAAAGCTTTCCCACCCTTCATTAATGCTTCTCCAGAGGCCACACCCATGAGCTCTCTTGCAGACTTTAGTGCACCACCCCCCTTGCTCCTCACCATATTTTGTGGAGATGACTCTCCGCCAGAGATGGGTAACTTCATGACCAAATCTCCACAACCATTAAAAAATTATTAAAAATATTTTTATTTATATTTTTAATATATTGCTAAGCATACTTTTTCACATTATATAAACATATACCAAATTTAAGAGAAATAGTAGATAATAACTAAAACATGATGTCCATAAATTAAATACAACCCACTTAATACTTTTTTTCAAGAAAAAATTAAGTTAAACTAAATCCTTAATACCCCCACTTAATAAAGCCACCTTCATGTGTGTTTGAAAATCGTTTTTTTTCCCTTTTTGCCCTCAGTTATTTTTGTTTTGATAAACTTTTTGCCTTCAGTTAGTCAGTCACTAATTGCATAAATAGATTTTTCATCCTAGGGAATCACAATCACACAATTGTCGAAGTAGCAAGAAAAGCAAGGCCGGTTCTCAAAAAAAAAAAAAAAAAAAAGCAGAGCCCTGTAGTGGCAAACTGAGAGACACACAGAGAGAGCCGGTTCTCCAAAAAAAAATATTTCTCCAAATTTCTTTCTTCCTCTCCTAATAATACTGTTTCCCATTCTCACCCGCAATCCTTCACGTGTCCCACAGAATTACACAAAGAATCTCTCTCATGTTCCCTTCACGTGTTCTGGCATGATTTTCGGCCGTCTTGGTCAGTTTCGGCCGCCGGCCAAAACGATCCGATTCGGCCGGTACGACCTAATTATGGCCGAATCGAAGCCAAGTCGGCACGAATAGGAGCCGAGTCGACGTGAATCCCAAAAAAAAAAAAATCAAACGCGGCACCGACGCGCGGGCAGCGGCATCGGTGGCCGCACCCCGCGTCGAACTCCGGTGCGGCACCCTCCCAGTCACGTCGGTGCTTTCCAGATAAAAATTACGTAAGGAGACTTGAGAGAGTACTCTTTAAAAGCATGAGTCTACCACCATTAGATAAATGGAGAAGCTTCTACCCAGATAGCTTCTCCATTTTCTCTAAAATAAGATTCCAAATAGCAGCTGCCTTAAAAGAAGATCCCAACAACATCCCAAAATATTTCATAGGCAACCTGACCACTCTACATTGAAGAATATTAGCCAAAGCATCTATATTATTCACCTCCCCAACGGGAACGATCTCACTTTTCCCGACATTGACCTTCAACCCCGTAAAGGCCTGAAAACAAGACAACACCAACCTTATGGACAACAGCTAATCTCTAGAGGCATCACAAAATAAGAGTGTCATCAGCAAATAACAAATGGGAAATACGCACACCAACATCGTTCACAACTCCCACATGAAATCCTCGAATAAGATTACACTCCTCTATATTCTTCAAGAGTCTACTTAGAACCTCCATTATCAAGAGAAACAATAGCGGGGATAGTGAATCCCCTTGTCTCAATCCACACGAGCTTCCAAAAAAACCTTCAAGGGATCCATTTATTAAGACTAAAAAACAGACAGACGTAACACAAGCCTTAATCCACCCCCTCCATTTCAATCCAAAACTCATCCGGCCCAACAAATAGAACAAGGCCTCCTAGTTCACATGGTCATAAGCTTTTTCAATATCAAGCTTGCATACCACCCCCGGACTTCTGTTCTTCAACCTGCTATCTAGGCATTCATTTGCAATAAGCACTGAATCCAAAATCTGTCTTCCGCCAACAAACGCATTTTGAGTCTCAGATATGAGCTTATCCAAAACCATCCTCAACCTATTAGCCAACATCTTAGCCAGCAGCTTGTACACACTACTCACCAAACTGATGGGACGAAAATCCTTGATGTTAACGGCATTACATTTCTTGGGGATTAAAGTGAGAAACGAAGCATTCATAGACCGTTCAAACCCAGAGTGCCAATGAAAATAAACGAAAAAATCCATGACATCTTTTTCCACCACACTCCAATTTTTATGGAAAAAAGTCATGGTGAAACCATCAGGACCAGGGGCTTTATCCCCCTCCATCTCCCTTAATACCTAGATGACTTCCTCCTTCGTGAACTCCTTCTCTAACGATAACCGCTCACCCTCTTCAATACAAGCAAAATCTAGCCCATCCATAGTGGGACGCCCCACCTCAATTTCCTTAAACAATCCTTGATAGAAAAGAACTAACTGAGAGCGAACATCAGACCCATCCTCATAAAGAACACCATCCACCTCAATCCTTTTAATTTGATTAGCATTTCTATGGGAGTTTGCTAATCTGTGAAAGAATCGAGTATTATTATCGCCCTCCTTCATGTACAAGGCTCAAGACTTTTGCCTCCAGTAAATCTCCTCAAGAAAAGCCAATTATTCTGTCTCCTTTGATTTGAAGGCAACGAATTTGATCTTCATCTGAAAGACCCACCAACTCCTCTCTCACATCTAAACCCATCAACTTAGTCAACAAGTTCTTTTTTCTAAAAGCCAAATCACCAAACTCCTCCCTATTCCATTTTTAAAAATATACTTTCAGAGCCTTCAATTTTTTAGCCAAAATGAAGCTTGGAGAGCCCGCGAAACTGTACCCATCCCACCATTACTTTACTCTATCAGCAAACCCTCAACTTTCAACCACATATTTTCAAATTTAAAGGCACTTCGACCACACCGAACAACACCAGCTTCCAACAAAAGTGGGCAATGGCCAGAAAGAATGCGTGGGAACACACGTTGGGAGACATTGAGAAAGTGCTCCTCCCAATTAAGAGAAACCAAAGCCCTGTCTATTCTTGACATAGATGAGAGACCAGAATCTCTAAACCAAGTAAAAGATGCCCCCTCTAACGGTAAATCAACTAAAGAATTATTCTCAATAAAATCCAAGAAAGCGAGCATAGCTGGGCTAAAAGACTCACAGCCAAACCTTTCACTAGGGTACCTAATATTGAAATCACCTACAAGACACCATGCCATGGGCCACCTAGCACGCATCTGAGATAACTCTTCCCATAAAGTAGACCGTTGTCCATTGTCATTAGGACCATACACACCTATACAAGCCCAAACAAAGTCATCCACCACTCCTCTCAATAATACACTAACAAAGAACTGTCCAACAATAACATCCAACTTCTCAAAGACCCTCTTATCCCAAATCAGCAAGACCCCTCCCGAAGACTACACAGCATCCAAAGCAGCCCAATCAATAAAAAGACTACCCATAAACTCCAAACAAAAGCAATATCGCAAGAAGATACTTTCGATTCTTGAAAACAAACAATATCACATTTCCACTCTTTTAGCAGATTCTTACAAACCACTCTCTTCCGGGGGGTCATTAAGCCCCCTTACATTCCAAGAAAGTAATCGAAGAGTCATTTAAGACTATCAGCACCCCCCTTCCCACTCCTAGCAAAGACACCGTTGTAATTAACATAAGAAATAAGCTCCTTAAGCTCCCTGAAACCTCTTGTCCCTGAGTTTGCAGGTCGCTTAGACACCCGAACATCATTCACCTTAAGACATTCCTGTTCCAGTATGCGAAAAAGAGCCAAACATTGAGCTTCATGTTTCACTATAGGAAACCCACCATTTTACAAAAAAATTTCATCAATTGTAACACCAAATTCGAGGGTGGCCCAGACTCCATTACCTGAGTTCCCTCGATAGAGTCCTGAGCCAGTAGACCAACACTAAGATCATTAGGTTCCCAACGAGACAAAGGATCACAATCCAATACCCAATTATCCTTCTCTCCACAGTCACAACCACTGTCATCCACCCCACTGTTTTCCCACGGTAGAGAGTGAAGTCCAAAATCTGGCTGAACTTCCCCATCAGAATCCACTAATCCACTACTCCTTTCTTCTTCATGGGCTTCCCCTTCCCCAACCTCAGCTTCCAACCCATTACCCAAGACTAAGAGAGGGGAAAATCTATTGTGAACCACCCATGGTTGCCAACAAAGGATCGGCGACCCCTCTTTCAGAATCAGAGGCTCAAACCCTGCCACTGCCGAGCTAATCACCATATCACCGGTGAACCCAGCGTCCCACTTACCCATTCCCTGAGTTTCCTCGGCACCGGAGCCTGTGAACCCAGAGAAGTCAACCTTGCCGAAGTCGGGATTGACTAAATCAGCTCTCCAGCTTGGCTCTGATTCTTTACCGGTCGCCGGAACACCCAACATTCTCATCGGCGTCACCCCATCGACCCTCGAGCTCGCATCCCCTTGTCTCTCAACAGGAGGCAGAGCCCGAGACTCACTCACGCCCAAGGCCACGATTTCAGAACTACCCCGCTGCCTGTGGACTGGGTTTGCCAAAGGTTGGCTTTGGCGTGGCCTCCAAACAGGGCCGGATGGGCCGGATGTACTACTCTTATGAAACTTTTGAATAGTGGACTTTTGAGGTTGCACCACTTTTGGGCCCACTTCCTTAACCTCAGACCATACTATAGCCCAATTTCCATCTATCCCACGCTCCAAACGCATAATCAGATCCAAAGTCAACTCAGCTTTAACCCCTTTATTTTCAATCCCATTTATTGTTGCCAACATCTTCACCCCAAGTTGCTCTCTCTGCCCCAAGTTGCTCTCTCTGACCCAGAGTACTTACCTTGCAGGTAACATCGTTATTACGGCTAAATTCTAACACAATCTTCGCCCCAGGATGGTCCCTCTGTCCTAGGATACTTCCCTCACGGTTTTCACGGCTAGAGACTGACAGACTCTTCACCCCAGGTTGCTCAGGATTTGTATTTTGAATCACTACAGTTTTATTCTTACCTCATCACCACCGCCACCGTTAGTTTTCCGTTTCCCCGCCGCCACCGACGCAAAGGATATTAAGGCATCTCTAAAGGGAATACCAGTGATTGCTTGCTTGGGAGCTAGAGACTCCGAGTCTATCACCTTTCTCAGGTGTAACCCAAACCCTCTCCAGCCACTACCCGTCTTCCCTTCTGGCACCCCTATAGAACCCTTATGACAACCATGAGTGAGTTCCGAAATTAGTAAGAAAGCTCCGTGAGAGTTGGAACCTAGCTAAAGAATAAAGCATGTCCCCCTCACGGAAAGATTTTGCAAACTGACCACTAGACTGCCCGGAGATCAGTTCTTCGACATTGAACAGCAGTCTCTTTGCACTTCCTTTTCCCATAAAAATTTATCTTAAAGAATCTCTGCCTCTCTCGTAAATACGCAGCTGGTAAAACATACCACCTTCCTCAACTAAAAACTCAAAAAGATTTTGATTCAACGAAGAAAAAAACGGAGCCTCCCATATTGAAGCAACAGATTGTTAAAGAAATATCAAGCAAAAAGATTATTTGAACCAAATAAATGATTGTGAATGTCGACCATGTTGTTTATTATAAAGCTTTGAGCAACAGGGGCAATAAATTCAGAATTTTTACTTGAGTAACAGGGGCAATAATCTCATTTTGACTTGAATTTCTTTCCCTTGGTCTAATTCTTCCTCAGGTTCTAGAATCGATTGTTCACAATATTTAAATGTCACAAACACATTCATACAAGTACACAAAGGAAGTACAACTTCCTCTCAGGAACTTTTCTAACAAGAGGTCAGCACCTTTAAGAAAAACATGAGTAGGAAACTAAGACTAGTTCCACCCATTTCTTTTCTTCATTAGATGTTCCACTGATTTTTATTACTCCTGATATGATCTTCTGAACTCCTGTAAAACTCTAATAATGAAATCTCTAATCTCCATCCCAACAATCTTTTTAAGCAAAGAAGAATACAGCATTTAAAATTACTCTCTTAATGAAGTTTGTTGACTTACAGTTCTCTTCCCTTCTCTTCCATAATTATGACGAATGCTGTATGCATATTCCTTGTCAAACCTTTCAGAACCAACCTGTAACAAAAAGATTAAGCACTAAGCATAGGTTGAGAAATACTTGCAAGAAACAAGGCACTGCATACCAATTCGTCCAGTCACAAATAATATACCAAAATTTCTGCACGTATATGTGGGGAGAGGGAGAGAGAGGTCTATGATATAGTGTTTGCAAGAACCAGGGCACTGTATACCAAACATAAACTCACTGATGACATAGCAAAATTTCAGTGCACAGCCATGTATACATATTTTGCTAGTTTTATTTATTTTTTATGAAAACACATCTGTTGTTAGTTGTCACTAATAATTGATCTATGTAATGTTCAGGAGAATCCATAATTAAATATAACATTTGCAGTTGCCGTTTGCTTCCAACTTGTAATTGATGATACAAAGAATATTCATATGAACAGAAACCAAAGGAAAACATATACGCAAGATACTTCAAACAGCACCATGCTTACCCTTTGGGAGAACTCAGCTTTCCAAAATGCAAGGGCATCTTCCAGCTTCAATCCAACACCCTGCACATGGAGAAAAATTAACACATACACAATAAAATAACAACTAGTAACAAGGCACAGAAAAATATAAAAGGTAAATCGGTAACTATTTCGGCTTCCACAACATCACTATAAATAACCCTACTACTTTTGCATGTCTGATGCATGCAACTAGTAATCAAACTATGCATAACAATTATGCATGCTATAGTAAAGCTCGGATGTGATTAATTACTTGCATCACTTGTGTGTGAGTGTCTGCATGTGTGTGTGTGCATAAAAAAAGAACAGAATCAATTTAACCCAGTTACACGTGCCTACATAGAGAATATGTTGTGTACATGCATGAAATAAAAATACAAAGGCAAGTCATGATTGATAAAGCAGACCCCCAGGCAAATAAACTGCCCATAGATGCTGATTGTGAAGTGTGCAACACACTTATGTAGGTCATGTCCAACAAGGAAAAACACTCTTTAATTGCTTGTAGGAACAAAAGTAAGTAGATCTATTCTGTACCCAATAAGTACCAATATGCAATTAAAAGTTTACATGAATCATGCATCTATTTTCTGTTGGTGTCTCCTAATTGAAATGTTAATACAAAATGTGTAACAACTAACAACAGACAATAAAATGCATATCCAAGCAGGTAGGGAAATAAAACCTTGAGAAAGAGACCTAACTGCATCCTCCCTCCATGCTTTAGATGATGATCCTCTCTCAGCTGCACAATTGGCATAAAGAACCACATGGAAAGGAAGACATTAGTTTATTCAAAAAATACATTCTATACACATAGATGTAAATCGATACACACACACACCAAAAACATAGAACATAAAAGAAAAAGGAGATGAAGGATATAAATAGAATGATAACAACTAATTACAAAACATAATAACCCAATTCTATGAAAATTGTCTTACCTTTTCAAAAAGGTGGCGCATGCACAGAGGAAATGAACTCTTGGCTATTTGGTCAATGTCCTTTATTGATATCTCAGCAAATTCCCTTGGCTAAAGTGATATTCAACCAAAATTAACGACAATTAATTTACAAATATGTTATCCACAAGTAAGAGGATTAGCAAATATGATAAATAAAGTACCTGAGAATAGTCAGGTCCCAAGTAGCTTGAGCATAGGGCTTCTACAATCTAGGCAATGCCATAAAAATTGTCAAGCACCATACTTGAAAAAAAGATCTCTTCTTCAACCAATAAGGTTCACAATCCAATACTTACAGGAGTCAGCCTATCCTTCTCTTGTTCTCTGATTGTAGATGTCCACTTTCTGAAAGCAGAAACTGAAAGTTCTATCAATTTTAAAGAATAGACCCTTATTTTGACAATAAAGAATAACAAATTATGCAAGTTTATGCCTAATTCATAAGCAAACCATAGGCATGATGTGGACTAAATTAAGCAATAAAGATGATGTTTCAACATAGGAAAAGACAACTATCAAAATCCTTCAATTCCTGTCTTATTGGTATAATTGACATAGACCAAAAGCTAGGAGAAATGGCATCACCATCTTGGCATGTTGTAAAGATTCAGAAAGACATGTAAATTAAGTCAGCAAAACCAAATGGTTAAAAATAGAATACAGAAGTAAAAATGGTATCTCTTGCTCAAAGACTAAACGAGACTTTAAATTTAAGATTCAAACCCACATAATCAGAGGAGTTCAATTGGAATATGTTAGGAATAATAATAATTTTTGTAATCCCTTTAGTTAGTTAGTTAGTTGAAATAAGAACGAGTTAGTTAGGATTTAAGCACATGTGCTCATTTAACACATGGCTTAATTCTTAAAGCACATATTGAATTAACTAGCCAATTATCTTAAGTCATGTGGGCCAATGAAATTAGAGCTAGTCTCCTATAAATAGATTATTGTAATTCAACATTAGATATTAAAGAATAAACAAATTCTTTGCTTAGTGCATTTCCTCTCTTTCTTAATATTTCTCTATGGAGGGTGACTACCTCGAATTATGTCAATTTCCCTACAATTCTTATCCCTCCCCATTAAAAATCACTAGGTTCCTAATAGAATAACAATTGATATGGATCCAACAGAAGTACAACTAATCTATGTACAAAATTCCATATGTATAAAACTGTTCTTTCAGTAAAACTATCTATAAACAATAATGTATGTCCTAATTCCACATACTCAAAAATTTAAGGTTTCTCGCAATGGAAACAAGAAGGTTATGCAGCTCATTTTTATAATGTCTCTACACACCCTATCAACACTGCAATCTGTTTACTTGTAGACCAATGTAGATATTGCAAACATAATAATAGAAAGCTTTATGAACTTTAAATAGCAAACAACAACCTGTTTGTCAGAATGAGTGCCTTTGACAGATGACTGCGGAATTGTGTGGCAACAAGGGAAACCACCTATGAAGGGGGAAAAGGAAAAATGAGCTAATAAACATCTATCACTTATGAATGTGAAAAAAAAAATTAATGGCAAGAACAGTTTATAACCTGATTCATGGCAACGTATGCATAGCCTTTATGGATAAATACTCTTCGACCAGCTACAAGTTCTGGAACTTCTTCAAACGGTACCTTCATTGGGTTTGGGAAAAAACATATATATACACAAGTCAAATAAAAGTACAGAACAAGAGAAGAGATAACAATCTGAAAACTAAAAGCTGGGGGGAAGTTCATCCTTCCCAGATATGGGACACTTTAGTTTCAGTAGAGTTAATATCATCAATAAAGGCTCTAAGCATACATCTGCACGATGATGACAATTTGAATTCAAATTCTTTTGATACATAGCAATATCATTTTTTTATAAAAATCTCATACAGCAATAAAGCAACGCAGGCAATGGAACCATCAAAAGAAAAGTATTAACCAATAGGTCATCTGAACACACTACGGCCAAACACACATGGCAGTAAGAAGACTTATTTCCATATCCTATCCTAGGATATCTATTTAAAATATACATATATATATATACATGTATATATATATAATTTCTTATACAGCTGAATAGAAGTAAGAAAGCAAAGAACTAACCTTGTAGAATATTACATCAGCTGCAAAAGAAGGTGCAGAAACAAAGAGTGGAAAGCACATTAGAATACAAAGAAAAAATGAAAAAAGAAAATATATACTAACCACAAAAACTAAAAATTTTATGGCCAGTAACCTGGACTTCAAGTAGGATGAAACAAAATTTTCTAGAATTCTAGATCTTGTATCTTTCCAAAACAGCCAGTGAGCATGTCCCAAGTGAAGATATACCAAAAGCAGGATATGAAGTGGCATAGTCAGACACACATTTTAATATATTTGCGTTTTTAAGCAATCAGAAAACTGCACATGGCAAGGATGCTCAACCTGGAATTCTTTTCAACTAGATGAATTCAAAGGACTACCTAAAATTACCACCATAATAAACTTTGAAACCATCTCATTGGTAAAAAGATTCCCCCCCCCCTTTTGTTTACATTCAAAATGCAAGAAGCGTGTTATTTATCATTCAATATCTGCAACAGATATGTATTGTAAGACCATAAATAGAGAGATATTACCATGAGATCCCAGGACTCTGAAAATATAACTTGCAACACTGAAATCAAACTGAAAGAAAACAAATCCTAATTTAAGCGTTGAAAATTACATTCAGTTGGTCCTGGTGTGGATTTTATAGAGAGATAGGAACAATCAGAGTTTCAAGAACACAGGGAAAAACATATATAACATTCAGTCAAGTTTGTGGTTGGCACCCTCATAATCAGGAAGAAAACAGAGCAATAAAATGGTTATTAAGATAATAAAAGGCTACAGACGTCAATACCAGCTAACGGCTGACCAAAGGATTGAGCAACTTGCTTTAAGCCTTCCTTCACACTCTGTGGAGGAAAATATGTTAATATAATCATTAAATAGCATGATAGTTGAAACTCTGGAAGGCTTGAGCACTATATATTTGAGAGGAAGCATAGGCTAAGAATTTTTGTCACCAAGCGTATCTTACTTTTACAGTGATTACAAGTGTTTGCTAAGTGTTCTCTGAGAGAGAAAATCATTTTAACCAGATGGGATGTAATTACCTCTAATTCTGCATTGCTGGCTGCTCTGTAAGGAAGATCAAATTCTGCCATGAGTGCTCTCTGCAATCCAAGCAAAGCATCAATAACTGACTTGAATAAAAAAGAACATATACTATACAGAATAAGCAGATCCTACCTGAGCTTCAGGTCTTTCAAACAGAAGCCGGTAACGAAATAGGTTAGTCTCCATGGAAAGAAACCATTTCCTCAAGTCCTCCCTAAGACACCAACAAAATAAATCAATAAAAAAGGTATAAATTTATAGCAATAACTAAGGGGAAAAAAAAAAAAACCAATCTTACGTCCTGCTATACACGAGACGAAGAACGAAGTGAGATATTATATCCTTGTTGACAACCTCGGAGGCGTCTAGATGCCTCATATTTGCTTTCCATAGATGATCTGCCTGTTCAAAGCCTATAGGTCAATTTGGCATAAGGCCTATTACGGCGAAGTGATCAATTTTATTTGAGAAATTTACCAAATTTTTCATTTCTTCTGATTTCTTTCCACGGGATAAACCATCAGCAATCCCTTTAAGAACTGCATCCACAAATAGCTATAAACTACCACAACTCTTGAAGCTTTAAATTCAAGCTAAAAATGAGAATTTTCGCTTTTCAAATTAAAGAACGCTATAAAATTGAGCCAAACAGATGTTTAGGCTTAAAGTGACATAAGTAAACAGCTAAATATGTAAATTTTCTTTTCTTTTCTTTTCTTTTCTTTTCTTTTCCTACACAATCTTAGCAGCCAAACAGATCGGTAAAATTTTCAGCCAAAAAGTAAAGCCACGGTCAAAATCCTAGATCGCGATCAAATTGATTTGAAAATGGAGAGGAAAAGTTAGCGATTCAACAATTCGACGCTGCTTCTTTCTCGAGAATTTCTCAAGAACCAAACGAAGCCTAAAAACTAAAATTTCGTTAAAATTTCCGTTCTGAAAAAAACCTTCGCGCGGAAACAAAATTCACAGCCTTTAAAGTAAAGATGTGGATAGGTGAAACTGAGTACGAGAGAAAAATAATACCTCGGAGGCGATCCATGGCGTAAAGCTCGAAATCTTCGAGTCTGACTTCGAGCGGAGGAGCGGAGCGGTAGAGAGGGAGAGTGGGAAAGACGTCGATGTGGACAGGTTTTCTCTGAGATCCAATAATTTCCATTTTTCAAAACTCTATGTGAAATGAGCCGAGAGAGAGAGAGAGAGAGAGATGAACCCTAGTGGTTACTGGCTAGTGTTGCTGAAAGATAAAAACGCGCGCTAAAAGAGGGACTCCTCAAAATGGCGGGAGACGATTCCAATTATGTTCTCACTCAGCGCGACTCGGAGTTTTTTTGGGCTTAACGTGTCGCAAGGCCCATGACTCAGCAAAGTTGGGCCTACGCTGGGCCGCTGAAAGTTCTTAGCATGAAACCAAAATAAGGTTTTTTTTTTTTTGGTAACGGTTACTCTATTTTTGCAAAAATATTAGTTGCCACTTGCCACCAAAAAGGAAACATATTATTCATGTAACCTCGTTAAGAGAGTTGAGATTAATGAAGAAAAACCTAGGATAATATTCTTTTTTTTTAAGTCTCCACTTTGCAGAGTTTTTCATATTGAAACTCGATTTTCTGATACTCAAGTTCCAAATAAAGTTACATAACTAATATGTTTCATTTTCAGTTTGAAATCCACTTATTTTATTGAAACTAAAAATTTTTTACTGAAAATAGTCAAATACTATAGATAAGAGAAAAATCGGAAAACAACACCAAGTTGTAAACAATTTTGTTAGTTAGCAACGTTTCCAAATTATTTAACAAACTAAAATCTCAAATCTAAAACACTCGAGTTCACTGTAGCAAAACGAGTCTTAAAGACTCAAGTTCCATTGAAATCGAGTCTTTGAGTCTTGAGCTCATTAAATGAAATCAAGAGAAAATAGAGAAAAAGAGAAATAGGCTCAGAGAGAAAACGGAGAAAAAGCAAAAGGAGAAGAGGAAGAAGAAGCCATTTGCAAAAACCAAACCTAGTTCATTAAATGAAATCAACAACCCAAAACAAACCCAGAGAGAAAACGGAGAAAAAGAAAGAAGGAGAAGAAGAAGAAGTCACTTGCGAAAACCAAACCCACCCACCTGTTGTCATCTCAACGGTGAATCGGTGATGGCTCTTAGGGTTTGATTTAGGTCTGATTGGTCTAGAGAATGAAGAGCGAATGAAGAAAAGGAAGAATTGGGGTTTGATTTGGGTCTGGTTGATCTGGAGAATGAAGAATCAAGGAAGAAAAGGAAAAATAGTGGATCAACAAGAAAGGAAATCGAGTGCGTAAATCTCGAGTTTCACTACCAGCACTTGAGTTGCTATAGTGAAATCGAGCCTAAAAGACTCAAGATGTTAGTATCCTAAATAGTTTAAAAACATTGCTAACTAACGAAATTGTTTGGGAATTGGTGTTAGTTTGCAATTTTTTTTCATATAAATTAAAATAAAAGTGAGCTAAAATAGTACAGTGAGATCCATGAATAGTAACAAAAATAAGTTGAATAGTAAAATAAGTCAGCAAAACTAATATTTGTCAAACAAACACCAAGGGTCTGTTTGAAATTCGCTTATTTTGCTGAAACTGAAAACTTTTTTACTAAAAGTACCGTAAATAAAGGTAAAAGTTAGCTGAAATAGTATAGTAGGACCCATGAATAGTACCAAAAAGTGCAGTGAAACCCATGAATAATGGCAAAAATAAACTGAATAGTAAAATAAGCTGACTTTTTAATTTAGAGCCAAATGCACACCAAATATGTTTGCAAAAATAGCATAACAGGCTAAAATACTGGACCAAAATAACTACTTTTTTTTTTGTGCAGTAAAGGGTGTATCATAAGATTTTTTTGGGAATTTTATTAAGAACAACTAAACATATACAACATCTACTGTCAACTCAGTAGCACAAGGGATTGGAACATCTTTCAACCAAATATTAACTACAGTGCAAGACTAGACAAAATCAGCCAATTTACAAGCAACTCTATTGATATCTTGACTACATAGCTACAAGACAAGACCATGATGGAAATTTTGAACCCAACAATGAAAGTCTTGAAGCAAGTGACCATAAGAAGTCTCTGGCTTATTATGGTGCATTCCTTAGTTGTAGAACTGTGACTGATGCAAGATCATCCCATTCAAAAATAACATCATGCACCTCAATATCCAAGCAACACTGAGTTATATCAATAGACCCAGTGATAAAGCAATAAGTATGACCACGAACAAGTGATAATCTTGAACTCTTTGCAGCAATCACTTGGCCCAGTTCATGGTGAACAATAATTCCCCAATCTACAACAGTCTAGATCTGCAAACTCCTCTCTAGTCCAGTTAAATTTATACTTATTAATAGGATGGGAAGGCCATCTAGGTAATGGCAATGGCAATGTTGCCATAAATTTTGGTTTTCATCCCAATATCTAGAACCATCAGCAAGAATCTAAGAGGGATTCCGCAGCTGGCTACCAAACAAAAAGTAGAGAGAGTTTTGAGTTATAGTAGAGACAGAAATATGAGGTATGATTTTTAGTGATGAGAAATGAGTGATGGGTTTTGAGTTTTGAGTTAGGAGCAAACCAAAAACCCTCCAAATATTCCAAGCTGTCACGCAAACTTAGCCACCACCTCTATACTACATTGGTGGAACATTTTCTCCAATGAAGACCGAAGTTCTGAACCATACTCCATGAAAAGTCCACACACCACAAACTCATCATCTTGAGCACATAAGGAGCAAACAACTTCAGTTGGAACACCATGATGAGTCAAATTCTGTTTAGTAGGCAATATACTAACCACTACTCACCACAGGATTGCTTTAAGGCCTATTTGGTTTGAGTGATTTTCATCACTCATCACTCAATTCCCATCACAGAACCTTCCAAAAGCCTTGATCTTGAATAGCAGTTGATGAAACACCCTCCAAATCACATTGTTGTCGTGTCAAAGCCAAATGAGAAGCACTCCAAACCAAAAAATTGCTTACATTGTTTTTCATGCCAAATAAGCTGGTCATCTATACGAAAGTGCCAATTGAGTTGCAAAAGCAATTTTGTATAGTTTTGAGTTGGAATGGAATACAAAATGGAAATTGTACGATGATTGGTCCACCAGGCTATTGTTTGGTGGCCTATGGGCCTGGACTGAATAAGGGTTGTTCAGTAGACCCAATCCACACTGCTCAGCTCGAAGTGATCGTGAACTATTACTACCTCGGGATCCAGTAGTGCTCGGAGCCCATTCCAAGGTATCTCGGTAATGCCTTAGGGGAGGTCGCTCGCCGAACAACATCTAGCGACTGTCGTGAGTTCCAAAGCTGACACACCCGTTCCCAAAGTGGGACCCCCTTTTTGTCAGGAATAATCCCAAAGGCCCCCACATGCACGAAAAACCATCTAACATAATCATGACCAACCCACTAAGGAAGCTTATAAATAGAGGAGGAGAAGAAGGAGGTTGGTTGGACATTTCTGGGTGAGATATCAAAAAATAAGAGAGAAAACTAAGAAAGAGGAGAGAAAAGAGAGCTTGTTCGGGGAATTAATAGGAAACCGTCTAAAAGGTATAAAAATTGCATCTCTAGGAGCTTCCCATTGTAGGATATCCATACCCCCACAACAACAAGTAGATTGTAAGCACAGCCTAGTAATTATCCCATTAACCGAGTTGTATCTGCCACAGAAATAAATTTTGACCAAAGGTCCAACAAAAGTAGGACCCAATTTTGAACCTCTAGTGAACATAATACATGAAAATATTAAGACCGAATTTTCCAGATTTATCATTTGGTAAATAAATCCTTTAGTTTAGGAATATAACAAATTAAGCCCATTTAAGTAGAACCACGTTATGTTTCAGGTTTAATATGTGTTGAGGATTTAATTAAGGGTAAAAGCTATCACTCCGATTACAATTAACCAAATGAACTAATTAATGTTGGCATTTTTATGTTATTTTTGAAACAGACATTTAGCAGGTGATTTTTGCCATGCAATCTTCAAACTCCAAATTTCAAAGCTATGGACTTTTAGTTGCTGCTATTTATACTCTATTGCAAAGATTGCCTTAGGGTTGCTATAACGTTAGCTAAATATGTACGGTCTATAATTGCAGATTGTAATCGGTTGGCTGGCTGTCATTTCTGGTGTACCCATATAATTTTCTATCAATCAATACAATTTTTACATTCTATTAATAGCTAGTAATAGACTCATGCGTTGTGCTGAAAATTTTGATAATTTGTTAAATGTGTTAATCTCAACTTCTTAAAATGATGTGATTATTTTCTAGCAAAGAATAGTTGATACAATATATTAGATTTTCAAAATTAAGCTATCTATATATATTTTTTTGAAGGTGTTTAAAATTTAGTAAGGTTTTTTATTTTTTATTTTTTATTTTTAAGGAAACATAATGCATTTTATATTCAATTATTATTTAAGGCATAATATTTTATAAATAATGTAATATGTGATTAGAATTTGTTTCAAGTGTTCCTTATATATTAAGTAAATCCCTCACTTTATATATATATATATATATATATGTTTGTGTGTGTGTATGCAAGAATTTAAAAACATTAAAAAAAAATGTAATTTTTTTACCCATAAAAAAATTTAAAAATAAAATTTTATTAAGAACCTACCAATATAACATTGAGAAGGTCATATAATTGTCAATGAAGTAACTCTTTTTTTTTTTTTTTTTTAACACAAGCCTCTTCTCCTAAAGCATCATCAAAGTGGATAAAATGGACTGAATTGAACCAAACTGGACCGAATGGACTTAAGTAGACTGAAGTTGACTAAAATGAACTGAAGTGGACCTAAGTGAACCAAAATAGACTGAATGGATCTAAGTGGACCAAAAGAAACTGAAATTTATCAAATGAACTAAGTGGACCGAGTTGGAAAGTATACCGAAATGGACCAAATTGGACTAAATTGCTGCGCTGATATGGCTCAATAGAAGTGTGGTAACAATAGATTAAAAATAAATAAATTATTAGTAATTACAAGTATGATGCAAGGGTTTTGTAGGTGATGAACAAAAAGATGTTGACAGGTGCGATCACTTTTTCCATTCTTTTATGTTGTGATTACTTTTCTCAACTTTCCCCCCTTGCAATTTACTATGATTAAATGTTAGTGTGTTTCCTTAAGGAAAAATACAAAAAAGGTCAACTAGGTTCAATTGTTATTGGATTCGTATATGTATGGGTTGGAAGATCAAGTCAAGGAAAAGAAAAGTACCGAGGAGACTGGAGTGTATAACAAAATTACTTAAAAAAGAATTTTATCCTGTCTTTGTCCTTCATACAATGTATTTCTTTGTTGTGAAATGCATTCTAAATTTCTTTTCTTTTTTTCCCCCCAACCACCTCAAGGTCAACAAAAGTGAAGAAAAGTTCTCATAAAAAATGTACATCCAATCTATCAATGCCCAAACCAAAAAACATGGGAGGAATGAACACTCTTCTAACAAAAGATAACCCCGTGCTAGTGACTAGTATGCTTAATTTTGGAAGCCTCTCTTTGTTTGCCAAACCCTGTCTTTCCTGCAGTCACCATCCTTTAGGCCAACAAGAAAAAACTATATAATTTTAATTACACATAAAAAATAATCCTAATTAAAAGTTGTAACGTAAACAGCTCCACAACATTCAGTACCTAATCCTGTTTCCATCAATTTGGCACGAGCACAACCTATATTTAACAAGTCTCGGGCCAGCCACAAGTAACCCCTGAAATCTTCTCCAGAAGCAGAGTCCAGTGGTATATTGTTACGTAGATGTTCTAATACGGATCAACACAAAAGATCCTCATTATTGTTGACTACTTGAACGTGAGTGTTGACTACTTGAACGTGAGTGTTGTAACACTATTTGTCACACTAAGCGTTCTTGATAGGAATGGAGTTCTAAAGCTAGGAAACCACAGCCCGAACCGACCAGAACTTGAAGCCCCACTATTGGTGTCTTCAGGAGTATGATTCCCATTAGAAACCTCATGATTTCTCGAGTCTTCAGGAGTATGATTCCCATTAGAAACCTCATGATTTCTTGAGGCCTCAGCCACTTTTGAAATTACATTAATGTCCTAAAAACAGATTGAGAATATTCAAGATTGTGGATGCACGATAAAAAAAGAACACAAATCCAAAAATAGAAGTCCATGTTAACCTTGAGACCAGGTGCTGAGACAACATTCTGCACCGACTGTTTCACCTGAAAAAGAACACATCAGGAGAAAAGCACAGAAACTGAAGTCAGGAAAAATGAGTAATTCTCTCTTTGTTGTTCAAGTTGGTATGAGGGAGGGACAAAAATCCTAAAGTAATTCTTTGAGGAACACTTGGGAGTTTCATATCAGGTGATAGGAAACTAGAGCCATATTCTGTTGTACATTCCAAAAAGGGAAGGAAAAGCTATAAATGGGTTCGAAATTAATATACATGTATGTATATGTATATCTTCAACATATTAAAAATCCAACTTGCTAATTATCAAATCCAAACCTATAGTAGCACCTTTTTAATCTTTCAAAACCATATATATATATAAAATACTCACACACTAAAGGAGAAGGAGTAGAAAAGTATAGGAACCTGGTGAGATCCATTAGAACTTGGGGAAGACAGAGGTTCAGCAGATATATCGGGGGGCAAAGAAGCACTCTACGAGCACAAGTAGAATAAAGTTAGGAAATCATTTCAAGAACATAACAAGCACATCAAGGGTGGAACAAAATATAGGGCAAGACAAGTGAACTATGTATTTGATGTCATTTAATATATTTCCATCTGTTGAGCTGGTTTTCTTCTTTGCTACTTTTATGGCCAGAAAAGAGGAAAAGATTAAAAGGCCGTCAATTGAACCTTTTGCAATTCCAAATTCAAGCAAAGACAGATCATAAAACCACTAAATCAATATGGAAAACCAAAAAGGCAACCTTTCCAGATGTGTCCAAGAAAGTTGGGGTTTCTTACATCCAGAAACATTAGAAGGTTAGGACTCCCATACAAGTGGTCGTGGATGTGTGTCAAAGATAAGAATTAGACAATAAGCTCTAATGACTTAATTTTAAATGTTATCTAATTGAGCAAGTGGACAATTTTTACACTTGATGAGGGTGTAATTGGTGGCTGTTCAAGAGCTGGCCTGTAGGAAATGGATGGTGCCACCTACATAATTTAAAGAAAATAGTTCATATGGGAGAAATGAAATACACAATCTGAAAGAAATTAGGAGATAAAATATCCAAGCTTTGTGTGTGAATAATATACAAATGTATACATACATACTAAGAATGCATAATAAAATCAATGTATATATATTATTATACCTTTGAAGAGGGTGTAGAAGGTGGCTGCTCAAGAGCAAGCTTGGAGGAACTGGAAGGCAATGCCTACAGATTTTAGAGATCGCAGTTAATATGGGACAGAAACATACAAGCTGAAAAGAAATTCTGATATTGAGATGGGCGGAAATCAATTGAGTAAAGATATTCTGGTTAACAGTAATAAAATTAAAATACTGAAAATTTTGTGGAGGACATTGTTTGACTTAGTGTAATATGAAATGGTACAAATGAGCAATAGAAGTCTTGACAAATAACCATTCAAATGGAAAAGGTTCAGTTCATGCCTGAGTACTTTCTGTGGTTCTGCTCTTTTGCAGATTCCAGGTGTAACTACACAACCTCCTTACTCCTTCATTTGTAAGATCCTAAGCAGATAATCAGAATCAATGACCATCAGCACAAAACATATTCATGGGCCGTAAATAACAAACCATATTTAAAAGTAAAAACACTTTATTTTAAAGGGAATCTAAATAATGTTGGCCGTATAAAAACTACCTGCTTCCCTTCTATTCTGCTAATCTTAGTTTCCTGAGGCACCAAAAAATAAGAAGAAAGATTAAATTTAAATTTCACATCCAGGATAAAACTTATAGACGTGATTGAGCTACAAAAACAAAACCTGAAAAATAAAAAAAAATAGAATCTTGAAGATGACTCACCAGAGTCTGTACTGCATCATGGATATTTATAACATCCACACCGACAAAATCCGCTCTTTTTCGTAGTTCAGAAACCTAAGCAGCTTAATAAATGCTGTGTAAATAAAGTTGAAACAGAAACCATAGGACTACCTAAATTACTGGCTAATGCTTGACTTGGACCCACCTCCTGTTGTGTTTCGGAATTAATTGCTGCACACTCATCCAAAGTAGAATCCATGATGTTCATTCTTGAAGATAGTTCCCTCTTGGTGGCCTGGGAAAAATAAACTCTCCACTATGTAAGAAATCAGACATGTCTCTATTTCTCATAATAGATTAAATCAACAAGATATTCCAAATACATGACAAGAAAATCAGTTTCAGGTAATTTCTTCAAGTAAAATGCAGAGTATAGAATAGCAGTGATTAGAATGTTCAAGAAAGTTCTGCACTACTTAGATGATAATGAAAAGTATCATCACCAGCATAATCATGTTCACCATTAATAAACTTAATCCTTTTGGCAGGTTGCACTTGGTTTTGCAATATAGTTCAGCTAAAGTATCATTTTTAAGATGTGTTTGAACTAAGTACACAGACAATTATAAGCCTGAAAAGACAGGAAAACAAAAAACAAAATAAATTTCCTGGCAAAGAAATTCATAAAATAAAAATAATCATATGATAGTCTCTCTCTCTCTCTCTCTAATAAACTCACTTGATAGTCTTCTGCAACATAGTATCAACCGAGGAAAAGGTGGTTGACACGTGCTTGTTATCATGTGACATTATCCAAATCCAAAGGTTGTTATCCCCTACAATTGTTGTTCCTCATCACCATAATAATGTTTTTCCGATTTCACCCTTTCTATCTCAATTTGAATATAGACCCATACCTTTCAAGTTTTACCCTCTCCATCTCACAAATATATGCTATCTAACCCATTTAACAAATAAATTACACTATTTGAAAGCAATAGTTGCACATTTTCTAATCTCTCACTACAGTTTCGTGTTTTAAATCTATCCTTACATATCCTTTTGTTTTAGATAAATACAGCTATCCTCATAAATCCTTTTAGATTTATCCTTTTCAATTGACTTTCCTCAAAAATGATACCTAAAAATTTTAAAGGCAAGTGATTGACATTATAAAACTACAGATTAATGAATTAAAAAATATGTGATCTGTACAGCGTAATGCAGATTTTTTAAATATACTTATATAATTTATAGAAAATTGAATCACTAACACCCAATCTGGTGAAAAATTTTAGATACTGTGCCATAGCAAAGTCACTCCGCATAAATTATTGTGAGATCCTAATCCCAAGGATAGCAAAATTAGCTAGAACCATGCTTATTTAAGCAATCACAAGTTCGAATCTCCCCTTCCCCCTCCCATTGGGGCCGGCCAAACTTAGTTATCAATATATATATATATTAATGTGAGACCTTCTATCCTGAGTTAGAATCACAGTGTACAATATGTTAACATCATATATTACACAATAAAAGTTGTGTCCTACACTTGGTAGTTGCACCAAATAGATGCTCTCCCTCTTTTTTTCTTTATATTTTTTTTTCTCTTTTATTTTTCCTACCAATGCCAAGTGGAAAGCTCATTGCCCCTTTATTTGACACACTTAAAACTATGTGCTTTCATCAAGTGGTGCCTTATAAGTATATTAAAATTATTCGAATTATTAACATAGATTGCTCTAAGTGACACTCTGTTGCCAAGAAATTTAAAAATACTATTAAGTTAAAGGGAAAATTTATAAGACCAGTTGAACCTGAGCATGAGTATAAACTGCTTACTCCATGAACCCATCAAGGTTGAATGAACCTCGATTACCTTGCAACTGGTTCTGGCAGGTGGGGTTAGTTGCACTTAAGCTTTATTGGCTAGAGGCGAATCTAAAAGGCTCTTTTTTAGAAAGGTTCCCTATGTTATTGAAAAATAAATAATTAAAAAAAAAATCATAAGACCAACAACATTCTATAATACTCAATGTTGGACAGTTAAGCAACATATTCATAAAATATTCATAAAATGTGTGTGGCTGAACTAAGAATGTTAAAAAGGATAGGATTCGAAATGAAGAAATTCGTTTAAAGATAGGTCAAGCCTAATGATGAAAAGATGAAGGAGAGTCACTTGAGATGGTTTGGTCATGTTCAAAGAATAGCGATTAATGCATCGGTGAGAAAAAGTAAGTTGATTCAAGTAAAGGGAATAGAGAAAAGGTGAAGGAAGACAAAAATACTATTAGTAGAAGGTAATAAAAAAAAGACATGTGAATTGAGGAACTAACAAAGAGTATGACTTCGGATAGAATAGAATGGAGGAAAAGAATACATTTGACCAATCCTTACTAATCTTTTGAGATTCCATAGCCTACCCCAAATAATTTGAGACTAAGGCTTGGTTATTGCTATTAGTAATTTTTGCTCTTTTATTTTCACTGTCTATTTTATTATTCGATTTCAATTATGGTTTTGACATATAAATTATATAATACTTCATTTTGTCATCCAAAGCTAAGATACAAGGCTATTCGACGCCATTGGTGGTACAAGATAACTGCCAACCAGGTTGACAAGCATCAAATAATAAAGAACAATTACAAGTAAACCCACAGCTTCCCATCTCATGTTTTTCATGGTCTTATGAACAGAAGTTTTTGTTTAGATAAAATAATATTAACAAAAGCAGTAAAGAGTATCACATTATTATCTAGAACAAGAAAAATTTATGTATTTTTATCATTGAGGGATAATATAGTTTGGTGATTCTTTCACGCTCACAATGTTTATTGAACACGTACAAAAGGATCAGAAGTACAAAACTTACTGAGATTGATGAATACAGAGTCTCAAGCTGTTTAGCTATAGAATTGCAAGCATCAGCCAAACCGCGCCTTGTAGCAAACATCATATCAGGGAGTTTCCAGCCCTGCAACCATACAACAGATGCACTCAAAAGTTCATCAGTAACTAAAAGGAAGACATGGTACTAAAGATACAAATTAAAGTAGCATAAAAAAATTTTCATGAGAACAAGGAGTATGGAGAAGGGAGAAGGGTTGATTACATCATATCCTAGGAGGAACAGATACAGATACACAATATGGGTATAATACTAAACACATGTTAATGCAAAAATCTTTAGAAAAGTAGGATTTTTTGTTGTTGATAATTTGATAGTTACAATAATGGGGGAGTGAGGGTGGATTCAAACCCTGGTTCTCCTCATAGCTACAAGGCTCTTGGCTTAGAAAAGTAGGACATATCAAGAATTTTCTTTTATATGGACAATATATAATGATAGCTAAAGCATCATCATATCCATGATTACAATACTTAAACAAGGTATTAAAACATTATACCTTCCACCAAACATAGCCATATCCTAAAACTGCCACAACGATAATAACACCATATCTGGTAGTACCTGCACATAGAGAACAAGTCTTCTCAGGAACTACTATAGAGCTAAAGATAAGCATACTTCAAGACCCCATCAATAATGATTATTAAATTCGAAGCTGTTGTCGTCAAAGGAGTGTCACTAATGTCACTACTCACTAGTTTAAATTATAATCTAGTAATATCATACAGAAAGCATGGAAACAAGCATGAAGGTCAGAGGAGAATATTGATGTTAGTTAAAACTTCAAATAAAGTTCTTCTAAAGTTTGAGCCAACAACTTCAAATACAGCTAATTCATAAAGTTTTTTCTTCTTTTTTTCCCCCTAAACATGATTGACAACTTAAAAAACATGGAAGCCAACAAACAATTGACAAAAGAAATGCCAGCCTAGGTTATTGAGCAAGACACTGTATTGATGCTCATTCATCTGTGCCCATATTTATGTTTCATTTAATGAGGTAGGAAATGATATAAATGTACAGCACAAATTCCCTTGATAAAGTTTAGTTATAACATAAGAGTGGTGGAAATCAAGATCAAATACTAACAGTAGAAAGGGTGGCTGGTTGTCTGCCCTAACAGATCAGAAAGGGTGGCTGGCTGTTTGGGTTAAGAGTAGAGGGTGGCTGGCTGTCTGGCCTAAGGTTAGGGAGAGTTGGTTGGCAGGCCTAAGAGTAGAGAGTGGCTACATCATACTCCCTCCATAAAGGAAACTTGCCCTCAAGTTTCAGCTGGGAAATAAGGCTTCAAATTGAAGGCATTAGAATCATTTAAAAGTGGGGGGTAGTTGGACTGTGTAGGCATTGTCATTGATTTTAGTCAATACTTCGTAGGAACCCACTTTCCTAGCTCCCAACATGGAATAGGAGCCATAAGGACACCTTTCCTTGGTCAAAATCACCCAAACAAGGTCCACTTCCATGAAATTTAGTCTCCATTGATGAATATCAGCAGCAGCCTTGTAATTTGCATTGGAATGTTCAATTCTCTCTTTGACTTGTGCATGGACAGATTGCATACACTTTGTCTTTTTTTTTTTTTTTGCTCTTACATTCTCCTTCTTAGAAAGTGAAAGAGGTGCCAAATCTAAGACACTTAAAGGTTTAATCCCAGACACAACTTCAAAAGGAGATGCTTAAGTCCTACTGAGAGAAGAGTTGTGAGCAAATTCAACCAACAGAAAGATACTTTCCCAATTCCTTGGATGTTCACCAATCAAGCATCTCAAGAGATTCCCAAGACTTTGGTTGACAAATTCAGTTTGTCAATCCATTTGAGGGTGGAAAGAAGTACTATAGCTCAATTCAGTCCCTATCTTGTGCCAAAGGGTTCACCAAAATGAGCAAGAAATTTAGCATTTTTTGTCTTAAACAATAGAGAGGGGTACACCATGAAGCTTGTAGACTTCTTTGAAGAATAAAACAACCACTTTGGAAGCATCCAAAGTCTTCTTGCATAGGATGAAGTGAGCCATATTGGAGAAAAAATCCACTACCACCATGATTGAATCATTCTTTCGTTGTGTAGGTGGAAGACCTAGAACAAAATCCATACTAATACATACCCATGGTTTATTAGGCACTGGAAGAGTTAAATATAGACCTGCATTAGAGGTTGTAACCTTTCCCTTTTGACAAACTTGACACCTTTGAACTTGCCGCTCAACATCTTTAATCATTCCCGGCCAAAAGTAGTCTTGTTGAAGGAATTATGGGGCCTTTGACATGCCAAAATGCCCCAAATTACGTTGTTCAACAATCATCAACTCCCTTAGAGAACATTTAGGCATACAGAATTTTAGACCTTTGAAAAGAAATTCATCCTTTAACCATAAATCAGACTTGGCAGGTTGCTATCCCCGCTGTAACTGTTAGCATAGATTACCAAAATGTGGGCCACCTTGATAGTTCTCCTTGAAAACTTCAAAACCAACGACCTTAGCTTGCATTTCCACCAAGAAATTAGTGCTCCTATTCAACCCATAAGCCACTTTGTTGAGAATTCCCAACTGATGTTTCAAAGAGAAAGTGAATTGTTGCAAAAAACTCCACTTAGCATGCCTTCTGTTTACACTGGATTGGCTATTGAGATATTTCAAAACCTCATGGTCGGTGTGTAGAATAAACTCATTGTAGACCAAATAGTAACTCCAATGCTTGATGGCTTGAACAATAGTATAGAACTCCTTGTCATAGGTAGAATACCTAATTTTCACCCATTCAACTTCTCACTAAAAAATGCTATGGGGTGCCCTTCTTGGCTAAGGACACCATCAATTTCCACTCCTAATGCATCACAATTAAGCTTGAATATCTTGTCAAAATTGGGCAAGGCAAGGATAGGAGCTTCAGTTAACTTCCTCTTCAAAAGTTAGAAACTTTCTTAGGCTTCTTTAGTCCAAACAAAGGACTTTTGTTTGAGACAATAGGTGAGAGGTGCTACAATGGTGTTGTAATTGCTAATAACCTTCTATAGAAGGTAGCAAGGCCATGGGAACTCCTCACCTCATGAACATTTGAAGGTGTAGACCAATCAACAATCGCCTTAACCTTATTTTCATTTATGAACGCTCCTTTGGAAGACACAACATACCCCAAGAACACTACTTGATCCATCCCAAAGCTACATTTTTTCATGTTACCATAGAACTTTTCTCTCCTCGAGATATTGAGCATGAGTTGTAAATGCAGCAAGTGTCCTCCAAACAGCAGCTATACACCAAAATATCATCAAAATACACCACAACACAAACCCCCAATAGTGGTTGCAACATTTGTGTCATCACCTCCGTGAAAGTGCTTGGTGAATTTGTCAAGCCAAATGGCATAACAAATCATTCAAATAATCCATGATGCATCTTGATAGCCATCTTCCATTCATCTCCCAAACAAATTCTAATTTGATGATACCCACTTTGAAAATCAATCTATCTAGCATATCATCCAATCTAGGAATTGGAAAGCGATACTTGATTATGATCTTGTTGATAGCTCTACTATCCCTACACATCCTCTAAGAACCATCCTTCTGAGTAGTCAAGAGAGCAAGTACTGCACAAGGGGGCTAATACAAGCCCGGATGTAGCCTCTATCAAGGAGCTCTTGAACTTATTTTTGCAACTCTTCCTTCTCCTTTGGAACCATATGATATGATGCCTTGTTTGGAAGGGCTGTCCCAATACCAAATCAATGGCAAATTGAATGTCTCGCATAGGAAGCAAGTTGAGAGGTAACTTATGGGAAAAACATCACTGTATTGCTATAATAACTCACTGACAACACTAGGAACAACCGTTCCAGCCACTATGTTGACTGGAATCAATGCCAAAATGTAGCCACTACCTTGACTTTCTTGAATGAAGCTTTTAGAAGCAAGTAAAGAGGCTGCAGAGGGTTTAGAAGTCACATTTTCCTTCATTGGTAGCAAAGTAAATTGTTATCTTTGCTTTAGGTATAGGTGTTTTTCTTCCCATCACGCACGTTTGGCAATCATATTGTCAAGGCCTTCTAAGAAGGAAATGGCATGCATCCATTGGTACTACATCACATCATGCTTCATCAAAATATTTCTTCCGGATAGAAAATGGCACCAAGCAATGCTTCGATACTTTCACCTCATTACCCTTCTTGAACCAAGAGAGTTTGTAAGGATGTGGGTAATCTCAAGATGCAAGCTTCAACTCATCAACTACCTCTTGGAAACCACACTTTCACAATTTCCCCCATCAATGATCATATTACAAACTCTTCCTCAAATGTTGCAAGTTGTATAAAAAATATTGGCTCCCAACCAATCTTCTTCGGAATTGAGTTTAGGAGCAAGAAGAGTCTTCCTCATCACAAGTGTCAAGCCCTCTTCTTCAAAATCACCACCAACCTCCTAATTTGAAGGTTGATCAAAAATGGGTTCTCCATCTTCACATTCAAGCTCCTCCAACATAAGAGCCTTCTTCCTACAATCCGAAGTTCAATGCCCTGGCTCTCCGAACTAAAAACATTTGAAAGTACCCACTTGTTGCTGTCTAACCCCACCCCCATCAACAGTGGCTGTTTGAGACCGTTTTGGGGTTGTAATAGCGGGTTTAGGGCCTGCTGCTTGCTGTCCAACCCCAGAAGTTTCTCCTCTACCATTTGTACTCGAATTCCCAACCTTATATTGGTTAGAAATCCCCTGACCAGACCTGAAATCCCACTGTCCAGACCTCAAAGCATGCCTAGTTTGTTGCTTCTCCACCAATAAAGCCCAGTTGTAGGCTTCTAACACATTCCACAGTCATAGAAGGCTAAGGACATCTTGGATGGATGACTTCAATCCACTTAGGTACCTCGCAACCATCTGTTCTTCACTTTCATTCAAATCTACCCTTACTACAAGTTGGTGAAATGCCTCTGTATACTCCTCTACACTACCTTCTTGCTTAAGGTTGTGTAGGTCTTTGTAGAGTGCTTGGGTGTAGTTGAAAGGAAGAAAATGCTCATGGAGCTTTTTCTTAACCTTCTCTCAACTCTTGATCTTGACTTTACCACTTTGTTGGTGAGAAGTATGCAATTTTTCTTACCAAGCAGAATCTCTCCCCTTAAGGCGAATAGCGACTAGCTTTCACTTTCTTTTTGTCCAAAAATTTATAATAATCAAAGACCCTCTCAACAATGTTAAGTCAATCTACAAAGTCTTCCAGTTTGAGACTCCCTTGAAACTTTAGAATTTCAACCTTGAAGCAGTAGTCAAGCCTTAGCTCATTTCTTTCCACAAAAGGCCTACCCCTTGGAGGAACTTTAGAAGGGTTCTCAAAATGAGATGAGAGTCATCAATAGCCTTAGGAGGAGGCTACAAATGTTGCACCACCTCCGTAAGTGACACAACTTGTCTGCCCTAAGAGATCAAAAAAGGTGGCTGGTTGTTTGGCTTAAGAGTAGAGTGTGGCTGGCTGTCTGACCTAAGGGTACAGGGGGTTGGTTGGCTGGCCTGAGAGTAGAGTGTGGCTACATCAAAGAGTCAATCAACATAATATATAAAAAAAATCTCCATTAATATGTAGGAGAATGTGTATAACTCTAACCTCTTACACCTGTAGTCACAATTGTAATGGGTCCATTTGATGCCAATAACTGCAGCTCTTCCCGTAGGCTGTTAACCTGGAGATGTCAAACGAATGATCCTGAATTACATATTTTTATTCTATATAATTCTCCAAGAAGTACAAGGTATTCTAGTTTGCTAAGGATGATAAGCAGATTTGACAAAAAAGAAAAAAAGAAAAAAAAAGGGGGGGGGGGGGGGGTGGGGGTGGGGGACATCTTAAGCTTAACAAAACCTGGCTGTTTGAAAATCATCTTAATGCAACTTTTATCGCTCTCAATAATAAATAAATAAACTGTTCTTTGGATGCGAAGTACTTTCGCCCTATTAGTCTTATTAGCGGGCGCACTATGAGATCATCGCTAACTCCTAGCAAATAGGTTGAGATTGGTGCTAGAAAAAATTCTATCAGGCTCTCAAAACGCATTTGTTAAAGGAAAGTTGATTTTAAATTTAGTTCTTAGTGCTAATGGATGTTTAGACAATAAACTAAAATCTGGAGTTCCAACGGTCTTACACAAATCATATTTAGAAAAAGCTTTATTTTATATTATTAAATAATAGAATTTATTCAAAACAGGGATGCAAAACCCATATAAACAGGAAGTGTACACCGGAAAACCCCACAATTAAACTAGAAAATTACAAGGATCATTCATGTTCAATAAAAGGGAAAAGGAAAATAATATTGTTGCTGTCAGCCATTCAAACAATGATATAAAGAACAACAATTTCAAATCTAGAACTTTCCATTTGTTTCCCTACAAAGCTTCTAGTATTCCTTCCTCTCCATCTTAGGCAATGAGGGATAGCCTTCCGAATTTCCATGTTTAAATGTCGACCAAAGCAGCCTTGCTAATAGGCTAACATATCTATGACTCCTTTCAACATCGCCAAGTGAACCCCAAAGAGGCTAAACACCATATTCCACAATTCTCTGGCAATAGGACAATGGAGGAGTAGATGATCAATTGTCTCCCCATCTCTTTTAAGCATACAACACCTATTAACCACAATAATACTCTTTCGCAAATTGTCTATTTTTAAAATTTTCCCCAATGCCACCGTCCGCACAAAGAAAGAAACTCGAGTTGGTTCCTTAGGCTTCCAAATGCTTCTCAAAAGGAAGGTCAAATCGCCCTAGGAGCTAAAACTCTAGAATAGGACTTAACCTCAAACCTCCTTACCTCCTTTGTGCAAAAGGCATCCAATAAACAAAGCTTATCTTCTCCGTTACCCAGCACTACAATAACTGATAAGGGCTCTGGCTCCCAAACATGTACCTTTTTTTTGGATAAGTAATTGTAATTTATTAAATTTGGAAAAGTGTATACAAAATCATACAAAGATTTAAAAAAGAGAAAGAAACAAAAGAAAGAAAGGGAAGCTATAAGATTAGCAATACAAGTGCAATGAATCTAAAAACTCCATCAAAGAAAAGGTTGACATGGTAAAAGAGTGTATCATCCATTTGAAGAGAGTTTTCAAGAAAAGAAACTTGAGATATGGTTCAAGTGGATCACCCATTCAAAGAGAAGAAATATGGCCCATAAACATCACCATATTTGTTCTCTATAACCCTCCTTTGCAAAGCCTCTCTCTCAGAGCCAAAACACCACAATCACTTCCCCAACAGAGTCTGATAAAACAATCTCGAATTCCTGATGGCCAACCCCTTCCTTTGAAGAGGTTCACATATTTTATTCCAAATTAACAAGGTTGAATTTGGACTCCTCACCTAACCCTCTCCATAAGAAATCTCTCTGTATCTTTTCAATGATGGGCTTCATCCACAGGGATAGGGAAAAGAGAGGAAATTTGTGGGTAAATTAATGAGTGTGCATTTAATCAAGGTAATCTTACCTCCATTAGATAGATCAAGGCGCTTCCATCCTATCTATCTTCTTTCCATCTTCTCTGAGATAGTGTTACAAATGGTTTTTGCCTTGAATTTAGCATCCAAAAGAGGCTTAAGGTATTTCATTGGCATATGCAATGTCACCAAAACACATGCCAATAAATCCAGATTCTGCGCTTCCCCAACAAGTACGAACTCCAAATTTCCTAATTGCACCTTCAAACCAGATACAACTTAAAACCATGTAATAACAAACCTCAAATGCAAAGTTGATTGGGGTTGAATTAGAAAAATTCAAGGTGTCATTCACAAAGAGGTGTGAAATCATCAATAAATTATTCTCCAAGTGTCCAACTACAGCACCCAATCAAAATTCACCTCCCACTTCTTTATCCATCATTGACACACAGCCCCCATGACAATAACAAAGAACATTTTCTTTTCTTTTTTTGATTATGTGGTCTGTTAACAAGAAATAAAACTTGCCAGCATGGAGAGACAAATGGTTTGTAGTTAGTGGAATTCTCCTCATGTAGACTGGGTTGCCTTAGATGCTGATCAAAGTGGGAATTTGATTACGTGGGATAAGAGGGTTCTGGCACAAGTGGACAACATGGTGGGAACTTATTTTGTGTCGGTTTGGTGGCAGGGGGTGGTTGATGGTTTTGAGTGAGCATATTCAAGGGTTTATGGCCCAAATGAAAGTAGTGAGAGGGGTTATATGTGGGATGAGTTGATTTGAGTGTAGCAATTTTGGTGAGTTCCATTGTGTGGATTTGGGTATCAATATTGTACGTTTCCAAGTGAGCGGATGGGAGGTTCAAGACTGACTCCAGCTATGGAAAAATTTTCTTATTTTATTGAGGATCTTAATTTGATTGATTTGCCTTTAGAAGGAGTGTGTTTTTTTTGAAAAGCAACGTAAGAATATTATTAAAAATAGAAAAAGTGCCAAATTAAGTACATTGGGGATGTACTATGGGGACACAAATCAGTAAACAAAAGTACAACAATCAAGAAAAATAGAAAAAGTAAGAGCAAGAAAAATGAGAAAAGATCACACTCCATTCAAAGAGAGTGTGCAAGAAAAAAGACTTAAGCTCTAGCAAAGAACGTTCACAACCCTCAAAGCTTCTAGCATTCCTTTCACGCCAAATGCAACATATCAAGCAATGAGGCATTAATCTCCAAACATCAAAGTGACGATGTCGCGCAAACTTTCCTTGCCAAGCCTCAAACAGTGCAAGAACAGTATGAGGCATAACCCATTGAATACCAAACAAACAAAAAACCATAGACCATAACTCCCAAGCTATGGGGCAATGAAGTAGACGATGATCCACCAACTCCCCACATCTCTTACACATATAGCACCAGTCAAGCACTAGCACACGTCTTTTACGAAGGTTGTCTGTTGTTAAGATCTTACCTAAGGAAGCAGACCAAGAAAAGAAAGCTACCATTGGAGGAACCTTCGATTGCCATATCATTCTCCATGGGAAGGAAACAAAGAAGGAGTGTGTTATACTTGGTCAAGTGGTACGAACAAGCATTCAATTTCTAGGATAGATAGAGCTCTGGTCTCTCAAGATTGGGATGAACGCTTTCCGGATGTGATCCAACGGATATTACCTCGTCTTGTTTCAGACTATTGTCCAATTCTTTTGGAGGCAAGGGGAATGGCGAGGGGGAAAAACCCATTCAGGTTTGAAAATGTGTGGGTGAAGACAGATGGGTTTGCAAATAGAGCTCAATTTTGGTGGAATCTACATTCTTTCTTTGGTACTCCCAGTTTTGTGCTCACAAAAAAATTGAAGGCTTTGAAAGAAGATATTATACAGTGGAATTGTAGAGAGTTTGGAAATGTGGGTATTAATAAGAAAAAATTACTGGAGGATTTGAAGAGGTTAGATGCTAAGGAAGGAGAGCTTCGATTCACTGATGTGGAGAAACGTGAAAGGGAAGAAGTAAAATACCAGGTAGTGCATCTTCTTTCCTTGGAAGAAATATCATGGAGACAGAAATTGAGGATGTTATGAATCAAGAAAGGAGATAATAATACTAAGTTTTTCCACAAGATGCAAACTCCCATAGAAGGTATAATCATTTGGGTATTTTGTTGGAGGTGGATGGGGTGATATATGAGGAGTTAGAGATGGATGTAGTACAGTTTTATAAAAAATTGTATCAGGAGACGGAGGAGTGGACCATTCATGGAGGATTTGGAGTTTGATTAAATTAGAGGGACAGGGAGGGGATGGCTTGAAAACAAAGAGCATGTAAATTAGGATTTCCTCTTACATATGCTGAGAAGTTGTGGTTTTGGTGAAAAAGAGAGGAGGTAGATTTCTTTTTGAATTTCCACATTCAGATTTTCTATTTTTATAAATGGCAGCCTAAGAAGCACCAACATAGACACAAACAAGACATGGGACATGCCAACACGACAATTCTAAAAATTAGGACACAATGCGACAAGGACAAGACAATTAGAAAAAGAAGAAGATAAACATGTATTTTTTGAATATTTCATATTAAAACATATTTCATGTTTATTTTAGGTTTTAGAAATATGTAACATGCATCAAAATATTTATAAACATATCTAAATGTAATTTCAAAATAATGGATCAATGATAGATTGCAAAGTATATCAATACCCAAGAAAAAAAAATGTAACTAAACTATTAAACTACCCAGTTTTACATATTAAGTGCTTACTGTTTAAGTAACAGTTTTAATCTTCAAGGAACAGAAAACAATTGACATTCAAGAAATAAAAAAGGGGGAAAAAAAAGCATTGACTTATTGTGTAGTTGGGTAATGGGTAGTGACGAGAGAGGGACAAGAGAATTGAGAGCATTTATTATTATGCAAATAAAGGTTAAAAAAAAAAATGAACACGAGAGAGTTCAAGAAGTCAGCAAAATAGAAGCAGATCAAACAAATCAACAGCATCACCGTACCTAACAGAAAGCAGTGCTACTGAGCTGAGCAAGCACTAACACAGACATGCTGAGCAATTGGCCATGTCTGTGCTTCTTAGAAGGCAGTCCTATTGATTTCTTTAAAAGTTTGCAGGAGTTATGCCAAGGAGACCCTATTTCCTCAATGCTTTTTGCTATTGTTATGAGGACATTTAAAAGATGATGGATAAAGTAGTGAAGGTTATACATTGGGTTTCATGGTAAACGGTTCAGAGAGCAATTCATTGAATATTTCTCACCTACTTTGTACAGATGACAAATTGATTTTTTGTGGAACTAATTATAATACAAGAATGCATTTTAGATATGTCCTTACCAGGTTTGAGGCCATTTCAAGTTTGAAAGTCAATTTGGGGAAGTTGGAAATGGTTTCAGGTGGTATTGTGCAAAATATGGAGGAGATGATACATATTATGGATGCAAAGTTTCAAACTAATCGATGAAATCTCTGAGCCTTCCATTGGGCTCTACTATCATATAAAACACAATCTAGAACTCTGTATTGAAAAAGATGTAAAGACTCTTGCCAGGGTGGAAAAGACTTTTACCTATAATGTTGCATCGAAAACCCACTATCTTAATACTATATAAGAATGCAAAGATCACCTTGAAAAGGAAAATTTTATTTCAAATGTATGTCAGAGAATTCTTGCTCGTTTGGAGGGTGATGTAATTAGGACTTATAAGATATAATAAAAGGGAGAGTACTAATAAAATAATAAAAGGAGTGGCTTCTGTCACCTTGGTCCTAATGAGTGGCTTTGCCATGGGTTTGACTCCTCCACCTCCCCCCCTCCCCATATTACTTGAACGGTAAACCATTATTAAGTGTGGGTGTGTTTTTTTTTTTGGGGGTATTCAAAAAAAAAAAAAACACCTATATATTGTGGAATGTAACTTTCTACTTGAATTAACCAGCCAAATTAACTCAAGTACACCCCCCCCCCCTCCCCATATTACTTGAACAGTAAACCATTATTAAGTGTGGGTGTGTTTTTTTTTTTTGGGGTATTCAAAAAAAAAAAAAAAAAAAAAAAACACCTCTATATTGTGGAATGTAACTTTCTACTTGAATTAACCAGCCAAATTAACTCAAGTACAACACCGAAAGCCTGAAAATAATTTCAGTCAGAGATAATATTCAGTGGAGATACAGGAGAAAGCTTGCAAAAAGTAACTTAAGTAGTAAATCTGCATCATGCTCTAAGGCACATAGCAACCATAAGAGAATTGCCAAGAGTCTTCTTGAGCTTAGAGAGCCCTCCTACTACTAGACTTATTGATGAGTATCTCTATACAATATAAAATCAAGGGCAAACCTGAGCCATTAGAGAGTCATTGCGTGGCTTTTTAACTGACGAGGAAGAATCATCGTGTCTATTTTTCTTCAAAACAATCTGCATTAAAAAAATTAATACTTAGAAAACCTTATAATACATTAAAAATGATTAAGAATTTAACTCAATTTACATCTTCTATAAAGAAAAAGGTAGAGTGATCAAGAGAGCATCTTATTTGAAATAAGAAAAAGAAATTGAAAAGCCAGACTGACAATCAGCGCATCCTATGCCAATGCTAAACACAAGCAGAATTTGGAGTACCCTAATACCTTTAAGAATCATGGCTATGAGATCTAATTCACATCCAAAAACTATGGGATCCTATGACGCTCAAGAATAAAAGAATAATACAAAAACCATAATGTCCACCAAACACATATTATCAAGTTCCAATTTTTCTTTTTTCTTTTTTCTTTGCTTTGCAGCATGTTCAAGGTATGATTAGTGGGCCGGAAGTAAAACCCCAGATTCAAAAGAATAAAGCAAGCAGCTGCTTGGTTAAGTTAGTCAATTGGTTTTGGTCTGTTAATTAGTATAGAGACCCATAATCATTTAATTCATGCTCCATGCATGCATGTTATGGTATGAGTCCCAAGGATTCCAAGCCTCTTTTGATGGCCTTACTTGAATAAGTTATACCTAAGAATGAAGGAATTGATTTCCTATCAGAAAAATTGTTTCTTCATGGTCAGACACCAAAGAATCAGATTTAACATAGAGGATCAGATTTTTATTATTATTATTTTTTTTTGATAAGTAAGAATGATATATATACGAAGGTTACTCTATGCCTGAAAAACACATAGCAACCCAGAAATACAAGAAAAAGAAAACAAAGAGAAACAAGAGAGAAAACCAAACAACAAAGAAATTACAATAGGAGAAGGGAACAAAGAAAAGAAGGGAGGGAATCACACATGCACCCCATGGTCGTCAAAGGCAACCTTAAGGCAACAAGGCCTTGTATTGCCCAAGCTGTGAGGTGACAAAAAGGTGCTAGTTGAAGCAAGGCACCAAATTTAAATATAATATATATAGAACTTAATCATATGCATCTAATGTATTGAAATATCATAATCAAGTGTCTTTGACATGTGTTGCATGAAGAAAAAAAGTCTATCAATTTATTTAAACATAGGCTTAACACAATTTAGGCTCTATTAATTATTCTAACAATAGGTTTTACAACAAACTTCCATGAATTAATTAACATAACAATAGATTTTACAACAAACATTTATAAATTAATCAATCTAACAATAGGTTTCGCAACAAGCTTTTGAAAATCTAACAATAATTCTACAACAAGCTTCTATAAATAATTAATCTATCAATAGGTTTTACAATAAACTACTTATCCAAAAAAAAAAGGTTGTACAATAAAATTCTACTAAAACAGAGAGAGAGAGAGAGAGAGAGAGAGAGAGAGAGAGAGAGCTATCCAAGCTAAAGCCTAAAAGACTATATGATTGAAATAAAAAATTTTAAAAAAATCTAAAATGAGGAGGAAATAATAAGAGGTGATACAGAGAAAGGAGAACGAGAGGGGGAGGGGGGAGCAGAAAAAGAAAGGGATGAAATAGAGCTTTTTGAGAGGAGAGAGAATAAATAAAGAAAGAGGGGGAATTGCTCGAGAGGTGAGAGGTAGAAAAAAAAAAAAAGAATAATGGGGAGAAAAGATAAGACTCTTGCCTTAGCACCTTGAACATGGTGTAAGGCACCCACATAGCTCACCTAGGCTATAAAGGCAAGAACCTCACCAAAAGTGCCTCCCCTTAGATCCTTAGAGGTACCTTGGTAATGTCGTGCATCACCCGGGCACCTAGGCAAGCACTCAAATTGCCTTTGGCTACCATGCACACACCCAATCGATCTTAAGTTAAGTTATAAAGCTCACCAATGAATTATAAGCAGGAGGTGCTAGCTAAGCTAGAGCTCAATGAGAACGTAAAGGATGAGATATTGAGAACATGTCCACTCAAGGATTTGACTCCCATAACATATCCTACTTCTATCATTCCACCCACAGCTCAAGTAACAATTTTAAGATTTGAATTGGGAACCTAGCCCAATCACTATAAATGAAGCTACACATTTATGGCGACAGGTGATTAATACAAAACATGAGGAGGAATGGGATGCTTGGACTTCGGGTTCAGTTAGAGTACCTCATGGTTGTAGCTTGTGGCAGAGTATAAGGGCAGGTTTGGGCCACTTTGCAGCAATTTGTGTATTTTGAGTGGGGGATGGCTCTCATTTAAGATTTTGGCATGATTATTGGTGTGGAGGGAAAGCTCTAAAAGAGTTGATTCCTAACTTGTGACTTGTATGCCTACTCGTTTGATCAAAATGCCTCAATCCATTCAATCCTAGATTGCCTGGTAGGTGGGGTAGGCTGGCTCCGGAACATGAGAGTTCACAGAGTCTCTTTTCTAGATCTTATTTATCCAGATAGGATGCTTTAGAAATTGTAAAGGGGTGAGCCTTTACTGTCTGATCTTATTATGAGGCTCTTCTTGCACTCATGCTAACCCTTACCTTGGAAGAGTGTATGGTTATTAAGGCTCCAAAGAGTGTCACTTTTTGTGCGGACAGCAGCATCGGAGAAAATCCTTGTGATAATCTTACCAAGCATGGATTTACCTTGGTTGGATGGTGTTACATGTGCCAATGTAGTAGGGAAACAGTAGTTCGTTTATTGATTTATTATGAGGTAGCCTATGCTTTATGGAGCCTAGTTTTTAGTACTTTTGGGATACCATGGGTGTTACTAAGGAGGGGTATAGATCTCTTGTTTGGGTGGAGGAATTTGCTTGGGAAGCACTCTCTGGAAATTTGGAATGTGGTACCATTATGTGTGAAGTGGCTGCTGTGGAAGGATAGGAATAACTGCACTTTTTGAAGATTCCAACAAATCACAATTCAGTTGGAAACTTTGCTGATCAGAAGTCTTTCTGATTGGTCTCGTGTGTGGGGTCCTAGTCTTACAAATTGTAGCAATCTCAAAGATTTTACAGAATCTCTTATATTTCGTGCATAACATTTGTAACTCTTTTAGGTTACGAAGTACTCATCATCGTGAGCATAAAGTAATCTATTTTATTAATAAATTTTTTATTACTTATAAGAAAAAGGCAACACATCACAAAACCTGATTACTCTAAAACACAAAGAGTTTGGAAAGTCACTTCATCGACTAAATATGTGCAATCCTCCACAAAAAGCAACAAAGAACAAAAAAGGAATAATTTTCTTTAGTAGAGGTACTTGGAATAAAGTAATAATTTTATAAAACTACTATTAGACCAACTATTTTCAATGGTAGTTGTACTGAATATTGGGTTGTTAAGAAGCAACATATTCATAAAATTAGTCTAGCTAAAATGAGAATGTTAAGATCGTTAAGTGTAAATATGTGAAAAAATAGAATTTGAAATAAGGAAATATTCATAAATGATTATAGCTAAAATGAGAATGTTAAGATCGTTAAGTGAAAATACATGAGAAGAGTGAATTGATTCAAGTTAAGGGAATGAATATTGGACATGTTAATTAAATAAGTACCAAAGGGTATGACTTCAGATAGAATGAAATGAAAAAAAAAAAAAAGGCATGTGGATCAACCTAACTAATCCGCCATAGATCCATAACCGACTCAAACAATTCTAAGGCTAACGCTTATATATATATATATATATATATATATATATATATATATTTTTGGTTGTAATAGAGGTACTTGGAAGATAGATCTCGACAAGCAAAATTTTTTTTTTTTTTTGAAGTAATTGATTAGGAAAAAAGAGGGCATCATGCAAGTACATAGGAAGTGAGAAATCTTAAAAGAGTTACTAGACAACAAAGTACCTTAAAAGCACCAGAGACAAAATCAGATACAGTTGGCATACGTCCTTCCTGCGCAAGTATTGAACCAACAATACCTAAAAGACATAAGATAAAGTACTTAGTTAACAAGGAGTTTCTTTCCTTTCAAACAAGCTTACATAAATGTAAAATTAACTTCTACATATTTTAAAAAAGGAAAATGTAACCAGTATGGCTACCATTACAATAAAATATAGTACATCACATCCAAATACCACTTCCTAAGTTCAGAAATTCCTCTCAAGCTCAATAGCTGGCACGACCACAATGCCTAAACCACTTGTACCTTCCCAAATGGCAATTTCTTGAGAAACAATTTGTGGGTCTATTTTATTTTTTATTTTTGTTGGTAATTCAATAACTTAGGGAACCACTTCTACCTTCCCAAATGGCAATTTCTAGAGCAACAATTTGTAGGTTTTTTTTTTTTTTAATAATTCAACAATTGAGGAAACGGTCGTCTCTGTTAGAAACATAGAAAGTATCAGTTGAACTACAAGATTTTAATTTTATCAGAATTCCAATTCAATCATTTAAAAAAAAAAAAAACACACACACACACACTCACACAAGGGAGAGAAAAAGTCATTTGAATAGGCAACACACAAACTTTACCAGCCTGTTTAATTCAATAATAAAAAATAAAAAAAAAGGTCATTGCAGTGATCAATAAAGCCTGTTTGATTAGTGTTTTTAAACAACAGTTTTTAGTATTTAATAACACTTTTGATACATATTTTCATAACACTCAAACACGAATTTTCAAAACATTGAAAACTGAACCATATTTAAACACTGTTACCAAACGGCCTCACCCTCGTAGCACTGACGCACATTGTTGTCAATAGGATCATTCCAGTCACAAAAAATATAGTCAAATTCAACCAATCAATAAGTATTTGTTCACGACCTAGGGTTTACCAAAATCCCTAACTCCTTCAACTTTACAATATAGCCCCCCCCCCCCCCACCCCCAAAAAAAAAAAACATTGATACGACTTGAAATCAAAAACTCCACACACACAAAAAAAAAAAAAAAGCTCACGAGTTCTGAGTTGAAATAAAAATTTGAGAGAATCGGAAAGGAGGAAAAGAGAGAATGAAGTGACCTGCGCCAAGAAGAATGGCCACCTTGCCAATCTGGAGGGCCATCGCCGCCTATGTATATGTGTGGGATGTTAGTGTGGGAGTTGAGTGGGGACTAATATGTGTGACTGCACGGCATTGAAATCTCCTCCTCTGAAGAGAGGTCAAGGTTGACGAAGAATGATGGATTTTTGGACAAGAAAGGGTCTGTGCCTCTCTGTTTTTTCTCTCTCACTCTCGCTCTAGAGTCTAGAGTGAGAGAAGTGCGCCGGGAAGACAGAAGAAAGAATTTAGATTGCTGGCGTCAATTTTACTGTTCAATTTCCGTCAACTAGTTAGTTGAAACGTAAGATGGGCTAAAAAGCCCAAATAGAGGCAATTAGGAGATTTTTGTTGTGGGCCGAAGGAAAGGCCCACTGTTATTTCTTTTCTTTTCCTTTTTCTTTATTTTTTTTTTATTTGAGTGAGTGAAATGAAACAAATGGTGCGTTTGTTTCAGTGTAAAATATTTTCTGAATGTAAAATAAATTTAGGTGAAAATATTTTGAGGAAAAGAAAATATTTTCTAGTGTTTAGTTGCATTTTAAAAATTATATTAGAAAATAATTTTAAGTGTTTGATAACATTTTGAAAATGCAAATTTTCTACTAGTTTTTCACATTTTCTTAACCATTTTCTCACATTCCAAACAAATTTTATAATAGAAAATTGCAATCCATCAACTTTTAAACAAATAAAAATCAAAACAACACCATTCTAGGCAAATAAATCATTCGGTCAAACTGAGTGAGGGAGGAGGAAGAGAGAGATCGGCGGTCGGTGGCTCACCGATCTCGCTGGCGCGAGTTCTATTGCGCGATCTCGCGCCTTGATCTTGCCGGCTCGATCTCGCCGGAGCGAGCTCGACGGCGGGGCTTTGGGTTGAGGACGACGATCTAGGCTTCACCGGCATGATTTGACCGGATTCAGGGTGGGGGTGGCCGGAGTTTGTGACTTTCCCTCTAGCTCTCTCTCTCTCTCTCTCTCTCTCTCTCTCTCTCTCTCTCTCTCTCTCTCTCTCTCTCGGTGTGAGACTCTAGAAAATGGGTTTTGAAGGTAAAATAAAACTGTAAATCGTTTTCCAGGTGAAGGGGCTGTATTTTACAGTAAAAAAAAATCATTTTCAAGTTGACCATATTTTCCATACGCATCCAAACACACGTGATGGTGTAAAATAATTTCCTGAAGTTGTTTACCGCCGAAACAAACGGAGCCTAAGAGAGTCAATCTCGTATCAGAGGTTGTACCAGTTTGACCAGTAAAATGATATATTTTGGTACCAATCAATACTGGTGTATCGTTTCGGGTTTATCGTTATTTTTTATATTTATAAATATATATTATATATGTATGTATGTATGTATTTATGTATGTGTGTATGTATGTATTATAATAAATATAAAAGTTTACAATAAAACATTACCTCAATTCAGAACAAATTATTTATGGTTTTAGACTTTAGCATCAATTAAAAGAAAAAAAAACAATATAAAAAATAGAAAGCTTAATTATTCATTATATACTAAGAAAACAAATAATACTACTAAGTTAGTGCAAATAAGTTTCCATTATTCCCTTACAAAAAATCAAAAATTACAAAACAAAAAAAGTTTTTTTTTTTCTATACCGGTTGGTATTGCTTGAAATTGGCCGGAATAACCGCTACGGCTGGTATTTAAACCGGTACGAAATTTTGGTGTTTCAATACCGGTATACGTACCAGTACGGTATCGACTATCTTGAATGAAACCCTAGTAGCTTCTTTTTTAGCGGTAAGGTTTAGGACGCGGAAAATTCTTAGGTACTCTCGGAGTACAGAAAAATGGTGATCTCTCTTTTCACATTCATAATAGACCCCACCATAAATTTAGAGGAGAGAGTAACATTTTCCGTACTCCGGGAGTATTTAAGAATTACTCCTAGAATGCACTCTCCTCTGCTTCAAATGGTTGTGAATCTTTTTATTATTATTATTATTGATGTTAGGAGATACCACAAATTTTACTAATAGTCTTACAAACTGACATGTTAATAATCACAAAAAAGTAATTAAACATTCATTAACTACGTTCTTGAAGTTCACCCATCATAATTATTGTCAAGTCATGTTATGAACATTTTGTAGTACCCTTAGGCTTTAGTATTTTTGTTTTCCTAATAAGACTTTCAAATTATGAGACTAATAGAGACCTAACCAATTGAAACTAAAAAATGCTTTAAAAGATGTTGCAAATGTGTTCGATTAAACTCCTCTAATAGTTTGAGACTTTAATTTTTGTAAACTACTCTCCTACAAAACCACATACCAAATAATATCTATCTCTTTTTCTTAAAAATTATATTACAAATTTACTTAACTATATATCATGATATATCCAAGATAAAATAATTTTTTTTAAATAATGTATATTTTTACTTTTTGTTAAAATTTATGCTTCAACTATAATAATCAATTCTCTATATGAAATTAACCTTAATTTTAGTTAGTACTATTCATTAAATTATGTAACTAATGCATTGATTTGATTAGTATTAAATAATTTATTTAATTCATATTTATATATAAAGGACACACGTCTTTCGTTTTAAGCCCCAAATTATGTTAGGCCGACTCTATTGCTTTGATCTTATCCCCACCATTAACGAAGAGTGTAGACACCTCATTTTGTATCAGTTAATACCTTTAGTCCCTGACCCCAATGATGAGTTTGATATGTTAACAAAGGGTAATTAAATTTATCTTGATAGTTTGAAAGTAATCACAACTCAAAAATTCTCCAAATCCACAACAAGAAAAAAGACGTAATACAACGAAAAAGGTTGTTGCAATAACAATTAATGTCGTTGTAATAAGGTGTTATTGTAATGACAAAAAAGTTGATGCAAGCCATTGTAATAAACTCTGAGGCAATAAGTTTATGCATTACTAGATTTTGGTTGCAATAAATTCCACATATTGCAACGATTAACTTTGAAAATCTCATTGCAATAGGTTGATTGTTATTGAAAAAATAATAATAAATTTAAAAATAAATAAATCTTTCTTTTAAATAATAATTTTTTCATTAATCTATTTTGCAATTCAAAAACCATATCTAGGAACTACACTAACAAATCAAGGATACACAAAAGATGAGAATTTTGAAATACTTCATTTCAATACATATGTCAAAAAACACAAATATATACACAATTTGTTGAGTTTACATTCAAACACATAGTTTCAAAAAGTATGCAAAAAACAATACAACATGAAAGAGAAGTTTCTTCCCAAAGGTGTTATTCAAACATGCTTCACGACCATTTCATTGACTTACCACCTATTTTGGAAAAAAAATGTATAAAGTTAAAAAACATCATATATATATATATATATATCTATACTATTATTTAAGGGGCTTCCCCTGTTTAGATTTCTCATTTTTTAGTTCAAAAATGTCTATACACCCCTATGTTTAAGTAGAGACAAAATTAAAGGACAATTTGGTAAAAATGCAACTCTAACTCCCACTAAAACATTGCCTAAAAAATAGGATCACTCTCATATAAATTTTTTAAATTGATTTATTCACTTATAAATTAGATTCTCAAAATAAAAATTATATATATATATAAAATAAAAAAATACAATTTTTTTTTCTACAAAATAGGACTACTTTAAAAAAAAAAAAAAGCCTCATCACACACACAAAGCGCGTGTGATGAGGCTAGTATATATATACACAACACAATGACACAAATATACATCATCATTGATTCTAAAAAAAAAACACACACACACACGTACACACACACACACACACACACACACACACCAATACTACTTGAAAACTGTACAATTTAACAAAGAAAAATCAAATTAACTTTTAAAGAGAACCAAAAGATTACCTGAAAGTTAAAGAGAAAATCTTTAAACTGAGAAAGAGACTCTCCAAAGAGACTAGGAATTAAGAGAGACTAGAATTTGAGAGAGAGAAATTTAGAGTTAGTAGATGTGAGAGCGAGATGGAAATTTGAGAGATAAATTTTGTAGTTAGTAGATAAATTTGAATTTAGGGAAAGTAAAAAAAAAAAAAAAAAAGAGTCGTGGGGAGGAAAAAGTATTTTGTATTAAATGATATCATATCATTCGTATCAAAATCCAATAAACGAGAGACATGTGTGAAAAAATAAGTATCTACTAACACGTCTTTCAATTATTAGTGGGCTAGTTTTTTTTTTTTTGACATATCTCATGCTTATTGGATTTTAATACCACTAACATGGTATCATTTGATACCAAATACTTTCTCCGTGGAGAAAGAGAGAGAGATAAATGTGGTGAGAGAAAAAGGGAAAGTAAGATGAAAAAAGAAAAAAAAAACAGAGAGGTAGGCGAGAGAGAGAGATAGAGAGAGAGAGAGAGAGAGAGAGAGAGAGAATTTGAGTTAAAAAAAAAAAAGATAGAGGTGGGTGAGATAAAGAGGGAAACTATGATGAAAAAAAGAAAAAGAGATAGGTGCGGGTTTAAGGTAAATTTAAGATGAGAAAAAATGGGAAGATAGATGTGGGTGAGAAAGAGGGGAAACTGAGATGAGAAAAAAGAAAAGAAAAAAGGAGACATGCGTAGGTGAGAGAGAAATATTGAGATGAGGAAAAAAATGGATAGATATTGATGAGAGAGAGGAAACTAATGAAAAAAAATAGCCTCATTTTTCCAAATTTTCCCACTACTCAATTACTCACCTCTATTACATCAACAAAATTTAAGTGAAATAAAGATTGAACTTCTTATAACAATATAGTTTGATGTGAAATAAAAGATTACTTATTGCAACAACATATCTCAATGTAAAATAAGGGTTACCTATTACAACAACACATTTCAATGTAACACAATAATTATTGCTACAGTCTCATATTGATGTAATAAATACAAGTTACAGTTACAACAAAAAACAACCTAGGGATGCAATAGTATATATATTACCTCTATTACTTTTTTAGTTGCAATAATACCTGTTGTATTATGTCTTTTTTCTTGTAGTAATCGCTTTGAAATCGATTTTGAAAAGTGACATTTGCTCAATGTTTTGATCATATTTTTTGAACCACAAAGAATGGTTTAGCAAGGTTTGTTCCATTGGAAATTAGACATCTTGAGATTCAATTTGAGCATAAATTTTGAGAAATTTGGATTTAAAATGAATGAGTTATGGCCGTTTGAACTTAGGGCATCAGTTATGTCAAGAAAGTACAATTCTAAGCAAATCTACATATGCATGGTCCAACCTGCGTACACATGCCACGATCATGTGTACACACGCCCTCATTTGCAACAGACCAAAATTTTAGTTTTGGGCCCCTTACACTTCAATCTTTGATCAGGCCAGCCCCTAGACCCTTAGGAAGCTCTAAAACCCTCTAAATAACTCTAAAAACCCTAGTTTGAGCATATAAATACAGCCTTATGTCAACTCAAAACCCTAGCTAGAGAGAGAATATTTTCTTCACCACTCTTCTCAAAACCTCCTTCCACTTTTAGTCTTTAGAAACCATAGCACCACACACGTTTTTGTCTCTAAACAACCTCTCTTTATATCTCACTAAAGGAATAGACTACTTTCAATCGTAAAAAGTTAAAAAAAAAAATTTTCAAAACTCTTTCAATAAAGCATTAGAGATATAGAGAGTATTTTATCTATGAAATCATGATGAATATTGTGTTTTATTAAGATAGCCACATTTTTTAGTTATAAAACCTCTCTCTAAGAGTTATTTATAAAGAAATGATTTCTTAAATTTTTTTCAAAAGAACTTTTCAAGAACATGTTTTATTTTTGAGTTGTGACTAACGAAGAATTATTGAGATATTTGATTCCCTTTATTCTCATCTGAATATTGTTATATAGGTACTAAGAGGCCGGTTAAATATCTACAAACTTGTAATCTATAAGCTAAGTGAGTCTCTTCCACAACTCTTTCATAATTTGGATATTTATGATTCATGTGTTTGTGGTCTTGATAAGGTTTAGATCTTATGCATGCATAGAATTTGTTTTTGATCAGTTTGTTTAATTCATATGTTCTGATTTTGTTTTGAATTAAGAGTTGAATGATTAGTGAGGGAGGGGAGAGCCCGAAGAAGGAAGATCATCAATTGGGCTTAACCCAAGGAGTAGCTGGGCCCAATTATTCATCAGATCTGGCCTAGCACAATCAGGACAGTCCAGTTAGTGAAACCAAGGAAGGTGGCTTGCCTGAGGAGCTCAAAGGGTAGACACTCCTCGAAATATTGGAGATAAACCACTAGGGCCATAAGGTTGAAGGCCGAGGAAGGAAGTAGGGACGTGCGAGCAAAGGGAGAAAGAGGCTTCTAGATAAAGCACCCATCATCTTCACATTTAATGCACAGTACCAACTCAGTTTGCTGCATTAATGGCAGAATGACCCTTGAATTGTGCCCCCACAGCTGGCATCTTACTCTACCACTAGCAATAAGGCAACAATGGGACAAGTATTCAAGGAAGGATCAAGAACCATCCTAATGGAATGCTTGGATGCAATCCCAACAGCTATATATAGGAAGGTAGATCCTCCTAAAATGGGGATTGAGAAATCAAAGGAAGAAGATATAGAAAGAGAGAGAAAGGAATTGAGAACTGTGTAACTGAGAAATGTATGTTTAAAGAGATGTTGCTTGTTGGTCAGCTCAAGGAAAAATTTGAATAAGAATCTCTATCTTTCTTGCTATTATTCTCTACTTAAATTGTTGTCTTAGCCCATTTTCTTTCTTTAAATTACCAAACAAAGCTACTAAGGTTTGAAGGGTTGACCTTGATAATCCACTTGTACAAATTAATTGTATTGGGCCTTCATCCTAGCCCACCCTTAACCAGTTTAGGCCAGATCGTTAGATCACACCCGCTACAATTAGATATGGATTGATGAACATGACTAGGTATATGAATTGGTGAACATGTTTTGTTTTCGATGTTTTGTTCTTGATAAACTTAAATCTAATGCATGTTTAGGATATGAGCTGATTTGTTTAATCTTGATTTGTTGTGTCTTACAATGTTTTGATTAAGGCCTAAATTGATATATATATATATATATATATATAACGTATGAAACATTTCTTTCAGGAATTGTGTTTTTGTATCAAGATGTGTGCGCATGGTTAAAGATGCGCATGTAGCCTCTTGCACGTGTATATTATTAAATATACATAACTTTTCAATTTGTGTACATTTTACTTTACAAATTACTTAAGAGTATAAGATTTGCACATTCAATATTCAAACCTTCATATATAAAACAAAATTATGTATATTTAATGTACATCATTTTTTAAAGAATGTACACAATTCTGTATGTTCAATATACTTAATTTTTCAAATAATGTTCACAATTCTATATATTCAATATAACAAAATTTTCAAAAAATATACACAACTTTGTATATTCAACATGTAAGGTAAAATTTAGAGTGTAGCGGAAACAAAACAAATATAAACATACCTTCAGTCATAGTTGTTTAAGTGTTTAGAGAAAAAGAAGACTCATTATACGATACTATATATATATAGGCTAGACTAGGGATCCTTTTAAATTAAGATTTGTTTCATAACCTCCTTCCCTCAAGGAGTTTAAAACTTGTAATTTCAAGGTGTTTATTATCCAAAGAGATTATACCAATTGAGAGTTACTTAGAAATTGTTATTCACCATAACATCTTTCACAAATAAAATCCTTAAGACATAAGTTTTCATTTATCATTTAAATGTGGGCCACATAAAATTTTCTTAAAATTTTACACAACGTACACAATTTTACAAGGAAAGTACACAATTCTATATATCAATGTACATAATCTTTTAAAAAACATATACAATTCCATATATTTAACACAAATTTTTGAAATATGAAAAAATTTCTTCAAAAATTTCTGAAAGTGTAAGGCTTGTACATTCAATATACAGACCTTCAAGAATTGTACACAATTTTGAATTTCAACAAACAAAATTTTTCAAAGAATGTACACAATATTAAATATTCAATATACATAATTTTTCAAAAAAACTATACTCAATTCTATATATTCAATACATACATACATACATATATGTGTGTGTGTGTATATATATATATATATATATATATATATATTAAAAGTATGTACACAATTCTTTATACTCTTCAATGTACAAAATTTTTAAAAGAAGGTACACACTTTGATATATTCAAAGTATACAATTTTTTTTTATGTGCAGACAGTTTTTTTTACAAGTTACTTAGAGTGTAAGCTATGCACATTCAATATCAAAACTGATAGACCCCTTTGGTAAATTAACCAATTAATTAGCTTAAGTGAATTAATTAGATTCAATTGCACATGCAATAGCATGATAGCACAAACAAATAACCAACTAAGTTAAATCTAGTGGAAAATAAATTTGACACTGTTGATTTGTTTACAAATGAGGAAAATTACCAAGGCAAAATCCCACAAAGTGAATTTAAGGTCACCACTCCCGAGAATCCACTATTATCAAAACAAGCGGTTACAAGTAAAAGGAATCCTAGTATCTAATACCAAGCTACAATTGAACTCTTACCCCAATATCCAATTGGACTTGCAATATAGCGGCAATCTCTCATTCCAAGACACGAATCCTAGTACGTGACTAACTAATAATGCACAGATCCCAGTACATGACTAACACACCAACTTGAGGAAGATGTTGGCTGCAAAGTTCTTCAATTCATTTATATAAAGATCAAGAAGCTCCTTGATTACAAAACTTTTGGCGCAAAGACGCAGTAGCTTCTACAGAGAATATGAATAACTAGGGAAAATTGTTTCCGGTCACAATATGCATGTAGTAACAATTGCAACAACAAAACCTTTTGCAACAAAATCCTTATATATATCTAGGGTTGTGAGAAAAGAAACCTTACACAAATACACTTGGATATGCGTGAAATCAGATTTGAAAATCTGAATTTCGTAATTCTCGATAGATACAGCTTCTGTCGAGCTGTTGTCGAGCATCAGCATTAAACCTTGATAGACATAATTTGTCGAGCTATTTGTCGAGATTTAATGAACAACTATTTTTCACTTGTTTCTTGAACAAATTTGCATGGCTTAAATACTAGACTTGAACTCTTGTTCCTTGAAGTCTTAAACTCATCCTAAATCTATCCAATTACAAGTGAAGTACGTTTTGTCAAAAGATTAGTCAATTTACATAACATATGTCTCTAATAAGTTTCACATATGTCCTAACAAAAACCTTCAAAAATTGTTAATAATCTGCATATTCAATGTCCAAACCTTCAAAAAACATACATTTTTTGTATATTCAACATAAACAAACTTTTTATAAATATACAATTTTTTTTTAATTCATGGTACAAAATTTTCAATAAAACTACAAAATTTTTTATATTCAATGTACACAATTTTTCTAAGAATGTCACAATATTTTATACTCAATGTACACAAGTTTTCAAAGAATGTACATGTAAGTGCACAATTGCACCTGGACCCAAAGACAATCACGGGCTCAGGCCCAATGAGCCTTAAACAATGAAATTTGTAGAGTGTAGGCTTGAAATCTAGATTAGAAGTACTGAGAAATTGATAACAGACTAAAAGGTTACAAGCACTTGTAAATAATAAACAACAATGACAAATAGACCTCCTCGGACGTGAGCCGAGGACTACTTCTGTATTATTTCTCTTTCTTTCTTAAAGGTTACAATTCTTCTTCTTTTTTCTTTTGTTTCTCGATCCCCCCTCCCTTTGGCCTTCACCCCCTTTAAATACTTCCTTCGTTGATGCCTTTTGGCTAGTGACTAGAAGTTTCAGCCCTACTGTTCAGGGGTCACTTCCCCATTAATGCGGCCAGGAAAGTAGATGCAGAGTCTTTAATGCAGAGGTGGCAGCCTTTGCTCTTGATATTTTCTTTAACACTGGTGCATCGAGAAGGTTTAGGGTTTCCCCCTTTAACCATTAGTCTTTCTAGAGTTGTGCTTTGACCTTCATAATGAGGCTTTGAATTCTCTTGGGCTTGTCCGAGGAGAAGCTCGTCCTCGGCTGCACCCTCGGACCCTCGGCATATGGGCCAATTCGTAGAGTTCAATTCTGGAGCAGGTCGACCCTCTATGCTACAGTCCAAAGGCCCATATGCCCACTTGAGTCATTTTACTCCTCACAATAGCCCCTAAAAACTCTATTTTTCATCATCCGAGGAGAAAAAATAGGGTTTTGATTCAACAAGAACCTACTCCACACGTTTTGTAAACAGCTGCACGTGCAGAAACCGTTTCGCGTTCCAGAGGATGCCACTTGGCGGTTTGATTTTCAAAAACGCGCGCATTTATTACCGTAAGTTACACCTTGTCCCCCACGTTCAACAGTGAGATGAGCATCCAACGGCCCTTGTTACTCCATGAAAATTTGGGCGGGACAAATGTAATTTCGAGGCCGCTTCCCGCACGTCGTGACGCTTCGAAAACCTGCGCCTTCATTTATTTCTCCAGAGGCTAATCCCATCAAAACATCAGCAATCACCTTTTGTCTGCAGAAATCCGTGGAAGTTTGCACAGCTTGAAATTTGTAAGTCCTCATTTCTTTTCTCTAAACCCTTTCTCCTCGGACCCTGTCCTCGGCTACCCTTATAACAGTTCTCACTCTTAGAACTTAGTTTTTCGTTTCTTTCTGATGGGAAAGTTTAAATGTCTAGTTGATACCACCGCTGGGATGGAAGGCTTTAGAGCCAAGTATCGTATTCCCAGCGACGTAGGTTTAGAATACTGCCCGGCGGAAGCCGTGGCCGGTTCTAGGAAGGCTGGAGAGGTTATCATCCCAATGGTAGCCTTCGTAGAAGGTGGGATGACCCTCCCAATGAAGCTTGTGACCAGGAAGTACCTCCGCAACCACCGGTTGTGTCCCGATCAGTGTGCCCCAAACGTTTTTAGAGTTTTGGGTAGCGTCGACGCCCTAAACGAGCAAATGGGTCTGAACCTCACCTGGCATGATGTCGTCTTTATGTACGAATGCCACAAACTCACTGGAGTAGGTTACTACATCAAATCCCGCTCCAGCGTAGTTAGGTTGATAACCTGTTTGCCCAAGTCCAATAAAGGCATAAAGGATGACTACCTCATCGTCTCTGGCAACTGGCACGATGGCCCCCACTGCCCAGTTGAGTGGGGAGTTCCAGGTGCGACACCTTAGGATTTAACTTCCCCTCCCATAACTCCCTAAATCATCTAGGAATGTGCATTTGCATTTACTTGCTCGTCCTCGGCTGCACCCTCGGACCCTCGGCGTATGGGCCAATTCGTAGAGTTCAATTCTGGAGCAGGTCGGCCCTCTATGCTACAGTCCAAAGGCCCATATGCCCACTTGAGTCATTTTACTCCTCACAGTACACATTCTATATATTTACACAATTTTGTATATGTGAAAATTTTCTCCATAAATTACTTAGAGTGTGAGGTATGTACATTAAATATCCAAACGTTCAAAAAATGTACATGATTCAATATATTTAATGTACACAAATTTTCATATATAATTACAAAATTCTGTATATTCAATTTACAAAATCTTAAAAAAATATACATAATTCTATACATTTAATGTACATAATTTTTCTGGGATAGTGTAACAATTTAATATATTCAAAATACAAAAAAAATTCAAAAAAATGTATATAATTTTGTATATTTAACATACACAATTTTTTGATATGTAGACCATTATCTACATAAATTACTAAGAGTGTAAGGTTTTTAAATTCAATATCCAAACCTTCAAATATTGTACACAAATTTGTATATTCAACCGAGACAAAATTTTAAAGTATGTGCATAATTCTATATATTCAATGCACACATTTTATATATAAAAAAAAAAAAAGGGAACACAATTCTATATATTCAACGTACAAAATTTTTCAATGATTATACACAATTTTGTATATTTGACATACAAAATTTTTCAAAAAAATGTACACAATTATGTATATTCAATGTACATAGTGTTTTGATGTGTGGACATTTTTCTACACAAATTACTTAGTGTTCAGGGCGTTTTTCGTTCGTTGCCCACACGATGTTAGGGGAGTCAAGATCGAGACTTGACTTTAGGCTTAGAACATGGCCCAAAGGCTATCGGTGAAGTGTGAAAGACCCATTCTGCTCAAGGTCTAGGTTGCATCTAACAAAGATTATAATAAGACCCCAAAATACCTCCTGCAAAGATAAGCTAGAACAAAGGATGACCCACCACAACAAGTGCTTAAATAGTAGTCTAACGGTAAGTAAGAGAAACGTCCAATGGTAGATGTATGGAAAATCAATAAATGTATTTACGTAGTAAAAATTATGCATTTCTTCCATAATTAGTTAATATAAAAGTGGGTCCATTATGACAAGTACACAAAAGGAAAAATGGTCCAATAGTGAATATGATAGACCTCTAGCGGTAGATTTCTAACAGGTTAATAAGTGTGTTTATATGGTAAAATCATATGTTTTCTTTATTATTATTAAGTCAACATAAAGGAAAACTTCCATAGTATCCAAAACATTATGGCTTTTATCATAATAACAATAAACAAGGATTAAAGGCTTATAATTACAAGTAAAAGAGGAAAAAATAGGATGGAATGAAGAGAGAGAGAGATTCCAGCTCAGTGCAGCATATATTGAACCAAAATTTTTGGAATATCTATATGTGGGGCATGAATGGTGTAGTGTAGGCTATTTTTGAGTGAGTGGGTATTTAAGCTTGTGGTGGTGTGATGGAGTTAATGTTGAGGCTAAGGTTTTAATGGGTAAAAAGTTGTTTGTGACTAATTAGGAAACTTTTATGGGCTGTGAATATGCAAAAAAAGAAAGAGAATATTTGAGGCTAAGTGAGTGTGGGCTAAGGGGAATGAATTGTGAGCTTGGGAAGAGCTAAAACACAAGTAAAATGGCAAGCAAATCAGAAATTTCAAAGGGAGTAGTTGTGTCTATTTTAAGGTGCTAGGATTTTCTGAAAAAATGGAATGTGATGTTTATGGGTAAGTGTATATGAGCATTTATGGACTAAAGGTTAGTTTCTAAACTAAGGGGCTGACTTATGGGTTGAAAATAGCATGATGGGTGAGGAATTTTATGATAAGATTTGTTGTTCTCCATGAGTTGATGGTAGTTCCCTTTCACAATGAAACTTAAGGGATTGATTAACAAAAGTCCAAAAACATAGGACTGATTCAGGGGCAGAATAATTGATATAATTATCCTAGGATTTGGCCTAAAATAAGAGATTTACTTTTGGGGCTGTTTTGCTTCTTTGGGCAATGTCACACATGGGTAGTATTTGGGGTAATCTTGCATTAAATGCTAAGCTTGCTGAGATTGTGTTTAGCCAATGAGATTAAGGCAAGTATTAAGGAGGAATCCTAGTGCTGCAATTGAGATTTGGACCCTAGGAAGTAGGATTCAACACCTCAAGCGAGGTGTCAAAGTTTAAGTCCACTTCAGAAGGATCCACTGGAGATCCCTTTATGCACTCCAAACCACATGTTTCCAAATTTTCCTCTTTAGGATTCATGGGCTTGGTTCATGAACCAATTACATACATTTTTAGTAATAAAATAAACTGTTTGGTTGAGGATTTTATGCGCTTGGAGGTCTTGGTTGTGGCTTTCTTGAGTTGTGACCAAAACTTGGGAAATAAGGGTATTTATTGCCCAATAACCTTTAGGTGTTAGTCTCTGGTACTGTTCACGTCAGAGTTGGCAATAGGACAGGTGACCAACTCCTAATTTGGTTCGGGAGTTTGGTTACTTCTTGAGGTGACCTCTAACGGAAGACAGAACTGAATGGAGTTCTCCAGCGGAGTCAGTTTGCACACATGGACTATTTTGGCTGAGATTTCATGTTGAGCTTGGCCATGAGGGTTGAGTATTTTTGTGGGCCTCTTACTTGGTGGTTCTCTCCACTTGGGCCTATCATTTTGCTTTCTCATTGTGAGGCCTACAAAATTGACATAGCTGCCATATATTGCCATGAATTTTTATAACACAAGGGCTTTAGGTGTTAGTAGAAATAAAATGAATTCATGAGTTTTAATAAATATTTATGATAGGTTTTAGGTATTAATTTCCATAGGCTTTAAATAACAACTTGTATAGTTTCTCATAATTTTTGCTATGGATTATTTTTGTAAATGATATTTTCTTTGGGGCTTTTAAATAATGACCTCTAGTATAATATTTACCATGGGTTTTAGATAGAGGCAATATCCATGGGTTTCAAATAAAATACGATAACAACCACTATAGTGGAATAATGTGATATTCTCATGGTTTTTTCTATGAATAATCATAATAAGGTAAATAATTATCATGAGTTTTGGAATTAGATATTAAGAATGTATAAGGTAAATAGTGACCATGGGTTTTTATATAAATTCCATGAGTTTATATTATGGTTGAAATAAATAAATGTCATAGGTCTAAAATAGATAACCATAACTTTCCATGAACTTTTATATTAGTAACACAAATTCATAATTCTCCATGGGCTTGATATATGTTTGCCATGGGTTTCGGAAAAATGAATAGTGTTACATAACATAAATAGTTACCATGGGTTTATAATATGGTATGAAATAAATATATATTATGGGTTTAAGATAATATTAACTTTCCATGGGTTTTTATATCAGTAACACAAATTCATAATTCTCTATGGGCTTGATATTTGTTTGCCATGGGTTTTGGAAAAATGAATAGTGTCACACAACATAAATGGTCACCACGGGTTTTATAAGATACATTTCATAGGCTTTTAGTATTATAGTAATAGCTTTAAGAACTTAAAACATTGTTAATCATTGGACTTTAAGTGAGATACTTGTGATATAGTATTTTGCCAAGTAATTATAATTTTGGGCTTTTGATAAAATAGTGCTAAGTAGCTAGCTTGGGCTTTTGAAATATTGCCAATGAAAATTCAGCTTTTGAATATTGCCAAGCATAAGTATTCTTGGACTTTAAAAAGAATTGGATACGTGCATTGGGCTCGTAGGGCCAGTTTTGGGCTTAGCTAAATAATGCTAATAAAATATGAATTCTTTGGGCTTTTTTGTGATAGTTTATATTATAACCCAATTTAGATAATAGATATGGAATATTTGTGAAAGCCCAATAACTTATTAGTGGTATTTGAAAATAAATATGTGGTACTTAAATAAAATTAGGTGTTAAAAAAAAAACCCTAACAGAGTGTAAGGTTTGTAAATTCAATATTAAAACTTTCAAAGATTGAATACAATTTTATATATTCAACATTCACAATTTCTTAAAGAATTTACACAATCATGTATATCCAATGTGTTGGAAAATTTAGACTTCGATTGATAGAATTAACAAGTTTTAAACTCAAGTTGTTAATTAGATTTAAAATGAATAAACCTTGTTAAAACAAACAAACATCAATATCATGCAAAACGAAATAGTAAATAAGACAAGATATAATGACCTAGAAAAACTAATGAAACACACTAGTTTCACAGTAAAAAATTTGGGGTGAAACCTTCCCGAAAAGTAATTCATTATAGTAAAGAGAAGTTTCAAATCTAATACAAACCTTTTGTCCCTAGACTCTACGATTCCCATAGATGAACTTACAATAGAAACCTTCTACTACTTTAGAACCTCTGAACTCTTCAATATATGAGCGCCACCCTTTCGTACGGATCCAGGTATGTGACTAACTTCCAGCAACTTGAAGATGGTGTTGTTGGTTGCAAAATTCTTCACTTCATCAACAATGAAGATCAGGAAACTCCTTGGTTACAAAACTCAATGGCGTAAAGACGCAGTAGCTTCTTTTAGAGAGAATAAGGCACTAGGTCACTTTTTGCATGTGTTCTCCACGTATAACGGCCTTTAAAATAAGCCTTATATATGTCTAGGGTTGTGAGAAAATAAACCCTACACAAACATGTTAACTAGGACAAAAAATCAGATATGAAAATTCTGATTTCGTAGATCTCGACAGATTCAGCTTCTATCGAGCTTCGTTCTTAAATCTCGATAGATACTGTTTCTGTCGAGGTATCTATTGAACTTTAATGAATAACTTTTCTTCACTTGTTTCTTGGTACAATCTTCATGACTTTAATACTTGACTTGAACTCTTGTTTCTTGAAGTACTAAACCCATCCTAGATCTACCCAATTACAAGTAAAGTGCATTTTGTCAAACGATTAGCCAATTACATAAAATATATCCTTAACAATCTCCCATTTTGAACATCCGTGATAAAACCACAACAAAACAACTAATCATGAGAGAAGTCTTTAATTACTTAACTCATAACCACTTGTTGTATTACAAAATAAATCTATCCCTACTACAAACTCTTGAAAAACTTTGCAAGAAAAGAATTCATGACATGATAGACTTTCACAACTTGTCTTTTTGAAACAATTAAACAAAACTTATCAAGGCATCATGTGTGAAACAGAAATAAAGATTGCGTACATAAAGAAACATGCGTATAAAGATAGAGAAGAAACAACACATATAAAGATAGGTGAAGAAGATAGGTAAAAATGGTCACAAGACTGGTGTACAAGAGGCTAAAGGAAGCTCCTAAAACAACAAGGAGGTAAACACTCCCCCTAATAAGATGAAACATAACTCCCCCTTACAAAAACATGTATTTCTCCCCTAACATGTAGAATCTTAAAAAGAAATCATATTTTCTCCCATTTTTTGTCATGATTGACAAAGGGTACAAGAAGCTATAAAGCTTCAGCTGAGAAACATAAAGATAATCAAAGATGATCGATGGGCCACAAGAAATCCATATAAATGCATGAAAGTAATGAAATAGGATGCTATGGATGACAAGATAATAGAAAGATGCAAAATGTGTGAAAAACAATACATGCAAAATGGTCTTGATAGATCGAGAATCTGTCAAGATTCTATCGAGTTGGTAGAGAGCACTAAAATTACCTCGATAGATCAAGATATGTGTCGAGAATCTATCGAGAAGCTACCTAGAAATCTTGATGGATCGAGAATCTGTCGAGCAGACACAGAGCACATAAATTTGGCTTGATGGATCGACCTAGCCGTCGAGAAGCTATTGAGGTTAAATCCATAAATCTCAATAGAAGAAACTTGTGTCGAGCTGCTGTCGAGAAGCTGTTGAGAAGGTATCGAGCAGCTGTCGAGAAGATAGAAGTAAGGTTTTCCAAGGGAGGAAAAACACACAAGATGAATGCAACAGGATAGCCACTCAAACAAGAATCCAAGTAGCATGTTAAGCACTCAAACACAACTCAAATCTAGATGTAAAACATATCTAGATCAAAAGACACACATACATATTAAACAAATCTATCCAATTTTATATTTCAAAAACAAGTTAAGACACTTTAGTGAGCATTTATCAATACATGTATTTCTTGTGATGGCCAAATCACATTGTACTTGCATATGTATCAATAGTAGCAAAAAATTTGCATGTTGTGTGTGAAACATAGCAAGAGTGCATAAGTGTTTCACATTATGAAGATTTGAGACATGAGTAAATCAAATACACTTACAGATAGTCATAACTGGTTGATGGAGACTATCACATTTGAGGTACATCATATAACTCTCACATCTCCTAGAAACATGCTTGCAACTATATTAAAAGCATTTTGATTCTTTTTACTTTTATTTTTCTTTGCATATTTTTCTTTTAAGCATAGCATGCATGGACATATAAGAGAGAAAAGAAATACCTATTTATGTAAGCTAAAACATCCCAATTTTGCTATGCCTAAGCACACATATGTTATTCATGATTGACATGTTTTAGTGTTGAGATGGTTATTTATGCCTTTCTTTTAGGATTTTCTAGTCCTTCTCATCAAAAAGAATGATATAAGTATGGGATATAAGAGATCATCTTAATCGTACTCATCACAAACACGAGTCATAAAGCTCACTTGTTTAGTTGTGCATTGAGATGCTTATCTAAACTATAAGAGATACAAAGTTAAGAAATTTTGTTTCAAAGGCCATACAAGGTACACAAGTATTAATATACACAAACACACACTGTTTTTGTATTTTCTTTTTTCTGATTTTTCTCTTTTTATTTTGAAAAACAAACAAAATAAAAACTAAACAACCAAACAAAAACAGACAAACAACATGAAAGCATGAAAGAAAAATACAGATGCATGAAAGGATGATTCCAAAAACAAATAAGAAATCAAGCAAAAAAGTCATACTTTAGATAGAAAGAATTAAAGTAGAGGACAGATAGAAAAGACAATTAAGTCTTAAGTTCATTTCTCACCTACACAGCATGAGTCTTTGGCCGTGAAGATGAAAATGCACGTGTTCTAGTATTTCTACTAAAGGACATAGAATAATTAGAATTCTCCTAGAATTGAGTTAAAAAGCTCAAAACTTTTAATAACTCTCCAAACAAAGGTGTTGAACCTTGAGAGGGAACCTATATCTGTTTGGACACTTACTTATAAGGAGACAACTTGAAGTAATTAGGACGAATGTGTCCAGAAACACCACAATGGTGACAACACATGAGTAGTTTTTGAACTACTAGACTTTCTAGAGTGAGGTCTTACAAAGGATCCAGAATTAGCCAAATCAATTTTGGATTTCATATCTTTATCACCTTTTCTCAGATTAGGGCATAAAAATAGTCTTTGATCCAGAAGCTGTGGAAGAGGAGGGGCTAGAGAAAACAACATTTCATAAGCCAGTCTTATCAGAATTAGGCTTTTGAGCACTCAATACCTTATCAAGCTTTGCACTAGACATCATCTCTCTATTTGAGTTCTATTTTGACTAAGCTCAACCTCGAGATTCTTGACATTTTCTTCTAATAAGGTGTTCTCCATAACAAGGGTCTCAACTACTAACTTTGTAGTCTCATCTAGTTTGACTAACAATTCAGCTTTTTTAGTTTTTACCTCATTAAGCTTTTTTCCACAAAGATGAGAAGCCTTTTCAGATTTTACAAATTTAGTGCATAGCTTATCATAGGCTTTTTGAAGGGTCGGCTTTTTGAAGGGTTAGCTTCTTGGGTACTTCATCATTAGAAGAATCCTCACTATCACTAGCACTTTCCACAATCACCCTATTAGTTGTGGCAACAAAAACCATATAATGACCACATTCATCCTCATACTCATCAGAAAGATCATTCTCAAAATCACTAAAAGTAGCAACCAACACTTTACCTTTTGAATTCTTGGTCTATTCCTTCATAAGATAATTTGGGCACTCTATCCTTACATGACCAAAATCTTTGCACTCATGGTACTGGATGAGGGGTTTCTCATTCTTGCCCTTCCAAGAGGATTCAGATTTCCTAGGGGCTTTGTTCTTATCCCTTTTCCTATATTGGGGAAGCTTGATAATCTCATTAGCTATGAAGGTTAAGTCCTCATCCTCATCCTCATATTTATTTTCTTCTTCAGAGTCATCACTCTCTTCCTCTATACCCTTAAGAGCCATGTTCCTACTCTTACCACATTTTCCCATTTTACCTAATCCCATCTTATAGGTTTGAAGGTTCTCTACAAGCTCAGTCAAAAGAATTTGATTAATGTCATTCACTTCTTCAATGACAGTGATCTTGGCATGAAATCTTTCAGGTAGGGATTTGGGTTCCATAATAGATTCTCCAAGATTGAAGGTAGAATTCACAATATCCTTGAGTTTAGCATAGAACTCATCAAAGGTCTCATCCTCCTCCATGCTTATTTCTTCAAAACTGCTGGTGAGTCTTTGAAGCTTAACGGTCTTCACTACCTTGGTACCTTCATAGGTGGTTTCAAGAATAGTCCATACTTCCTTAACAATTTTTGTGAATGATATTTTCTTGCATTCCTCATTGGTCACACCACTAAATAGAGCATTCAAAGCCTATTGTTGAAATTTTCCGCTTTAATCTTTGCTTCATCCCAGTCCATCGACGCTTCCTTTGGCTTAACCCAGTTGACTTCAACAGCTTGCCATACTTTTTCATCAAGAGCCTGCAAAAAAGCTTTCATACGAACTTTCCAGTAAGCATAGTTAGTACCATCAAACAAAGGAGAAATCAAAAGAGATTGACCACAATCCATGACAACGGGGGTCAAGGATTACACTCAGGAAATTAATCCAATCAGAGTGTACTTGCTTTGATACCATTTGTTGGAAAATTTAGACCTCGCTTGATAGAATTAACAAGTTTTAAACACCAGTTGTTAATTAGATTTATTATGAATAAACTTTGTTAAAACAAACAAACATCAATATCATGCACATCAGAATAGTGAATAAGACAAGATATGATGACCTAGGAAAACCAATGAAACAAACTAGTTTTACAATATAAAAACTGGGGGGAAAACCTTCTCGAAAAGCAATTCACTATAGTAAAAAGAAGTTTCAGATCTAGTACAAAAACCTTTGTCCCTAGACTCTACAATCCCCGTAGATGAACTTACAGCAGAAACCTTCTACCGTTTTAGAACCTCTGAACTTTTCAATATATGAATGACACCCTTTTGCATGGATCCCAGTACATGACTAACTCCCAACAACTTGAAGATGGTGTTGTTGGCTGCAAAATTCTTCACTTCATCAACAATGAAGATCAGGAAGCTCCTTGGCAACAAAGCATAATGGCGTAAAGACGTAGTAGCTTCTTTCAGAGAGAATAAGATACTAGGTCACTTTCTGCACGTGTTCTCCATGTATAACGACTTTTAAAATAAGCTTTATATATGTCAAAGGTTGTGAGAAAATAAACCCTATACATACATGTCAGCTAGGGCCAAAAATCAAATCTGAAAATTCTGATTTTATAGATCTCGACAGATTCAGCTTCTATCAAGTTTCTTTCTTAAATCTCGATAGATATTGTTTTTGTTGAGGTATTTGTCGAGCTTTAATGAACAACTTTTCTTCACTTGTTTTTTGGTCCAATCTTCATGACTTTAATACTTGACTTGAACTCTTCTTTCTTGAAGTACTAAACCCATCATAGATCTACCCAATCATAAGTAAAGTGCATTTTGTCAAAAGATTAGCCAATTATATAAAATATGTCCTTAACACAATGTACACAAGTTTTCAAAAATGTGCACAGTTCTATATATTTCATCATATAATGTACATAAATTTTCAAATTTTGTATGTTCAATGTACACAATTTTTGAATGTGTGGACATTTTTCTTAAAAAATTACTTAAGAGTCCAATGTATTACATTAAATATTCAAACCTTCAAAGAACGTACGCAATTATGTATATAAAACATACAATTTTTTTTCAAAAGCTAAACACACTTTTATTCATTTAATGTATAAAAATATCTAAAAGAATATACATAATTTTGTATATTCAATGTATACAATTTTTCAAAAAATATACAAAATTTTATATATTCAATGTACATAAATTTTCAAATATCGTACACAAAATTTTAAGGTGTGGACATTTTTCATCACAAATTACTAAAAATTCACAAATTACTAAGAATATAGACTTTACACATTCAATATCGTAACCTTCAAAGAATATACACAATTTTGTATATCAATATCCAGACATTTGAAAAATGTACACAATTGTTTTTTAAAAATATGTACACAATTTTTTTTTTTTTTGAAAATAGACCATTTTGTATATTCAACTTACACAATTTTTTTGATGTATATACACAATTCTATAAATTCAATGTACGCACTTTTTTGAAATAATGTTCACAATTTTGTATATCCAAAATAAAATTTTTACAAAGAATGTACACAATTATGCATTTTCAATGTACACAATTTTTCAAAGAATGTACATAATTCAATATATTCAACGTACATAATTTTTTCAATAACGTACACTTTTTTTAGATTTTTGAACATTTCTCTTCACAAATTACTGAAAAGTGTGAGATTTTTTCACTCAACATCCAAACCTTCAAAGATTGAACACAATTATGAATATTTAACACACACAATTTAAAAAAATGTATGTGTATTGAATGTATACAATTTTTCGAATAAAACACACAATTTTATATATTCTCTGTACACAATTTTTTAAAGAAAGTATATAATTCTAAATATTCCATGTACACAAAATTTTTTTTAAAATGAACACAATTATGTTTAGTCAGTGTACACAAATGTTCAAAAAATATACACAATCTTGTATATTCAATTTATACAATCATGTATATTCAATGGACATTTTTCTTCCCAAATTAATGGCAACGTAAGGTTTGTATATACTGATGAGGGATAAAGACGCTCAGACCGTCCCTGGACGGTCATCGCCTCGGCAGTTGTCCAGGAGTTATCATCAAGACGAGGATAACGCACAAGGCCGTCCTTGGGTGATAGCGAAGCTACATCCCTTGTCCAAAGGATGCGCACAGCCCATCCCGAGAGGACTCGTCCACGTAAAGACTCATGGACGAGGCTTTTACACTTAGAATTATTAAGCACATTTTACCACTCTACAATACACGCATAACTTCTGATGACCGTTGTGTGAGAAAATACAACTGTCAGGTGGTTATGGGAGTTATCCAAGAACCCTGGACCTCCAGAAATTCAAGAGATGTTACAATTTCAATAATTGCCCCCAGGACACTATATAAATAGCCATTCAGACCAATGGAAGGTACGTTGAACATTTTCCCAAGAAATTGGAACTCAAAAGTTATAGAGAGAAAACTGATTTTACCATCGGAGGGTTCTTGGCCGGCGATCCCGGTCACCTTTGATCATTTTTCTTTGTTTTTCAGGCCATCAAAGAGCGAGTGGTCCTTTCAAATCCGGAGCATCCAGCCTACCGATTTTCCTTGCATCATCAGTTGGCGCCGTCTCTGGGAAAGTAAGATAAAGAAGAAAAAAAAACAAACGAGCACTGTTCACTGTTCTTTTCATTCGACTGTGTTTTTGTTGTCAAGGATTAGTCTTTCTCAGACAAAAGGCTGAATGGTTCGAACAAGATCAAGGGCTACAAGCCTAGGCCACCAGGAGAGTAGGGATGCTTTTAGCAACCCCCTTCGCGATCGCAGGTTAGCGCCTGTCATGCAACCGCCTTCCATTCAACATATACAATTCATGGCCGCCGCTATGGCAAAACTGATACGTCAAAACCAGGAGTTGAATAGGGAGATTAACCTCAGGAGGCAGCGCCAAGATGGGCACGTGGATAGACGGGCACCGAGTCAGGAAGGTGGAGGAGAAAACGTCGAGTCCGAAGATCAAACAAGGGGTACCGCTTCAAGAAGGGTGCCACACTTGGAAAAAGAGATGGACCAGATGAGAAAAGCCATGAATGAAATGAGGGAAAACATGAGGCGAGCAAACCCAGTGGATGATATGGTTCACCGAACAGACTCCCCTTTCACGGCTTCCATCAGCAGTCACCCCCTATCTCCAAAATTCAAAATGCCTTCTCTGGACTCGTATGATGGAAATCGCGACCCTTGCGATCATATTGCAACTTTCAAGACGACCATGCACCTGCAAGGAGTCCCGGACAAGATTATGTGCAGAGCTTTTCCCACCACGCTTAAGGGACCAGTGTGAGTGTGGTTCGGTAAGATACCCCCAAACTCGGTGGGATCATTTGAAGAGTTGAGTAAGTTGTTTGTCAACAATTTCATTGGAGGACAGCGTCACAAGCGTTCCTCCTCTAGTCTACTGACCATAGAGCAAGGGGAAAATGAAAGTTTGCGATCCTTTATCACCCGGTTTAATAGGGAGGCCTTGACGGTGGACGAGATGGATGACAAGTTATTACTGGCCGCTTTTCACAATGGGGTCAATTCTGACTTGTTCATTCATAAGCTCTACGAGCAGGAACCACAGACCTTGGCCGATCTCGTCCATTCGGCCCAGAATTTTATGAATGCTGAGGACGCTATCATAGCCAAGAAAAGAAAAATGGCAGAACGCTCGGAAGTGGGTCACCATCGTTATTCGGATCAAGGACCTCATCTAAAGAAAGCTCGGGCAGACGAGAGGAAAGATAAGGATGGTAAGAAGGCCAGTTCCTCTGCGAGGAATCAACAATACACGCCCCTAACTATGCCACTAGAGCAGGTTCTTATGCAGATCAAGAATGATCCGTCCTTGAAGTGGCCAGATAAAATGAAGGGAGACCCCAACAAGCGTAATAGGAGCAAGTACTGCCACTTTCACAGGGACCATGGGCATGATACGGACGAGTGTTTTGACTTGAAGCAGCAGATAGAAAATCTCATTAGATAAGGAAAACTAAGGAACTTCCTTGGACGAGACCAAAGAGATGAGAAAATGAAGGCCAAGGTGGAAGAATCATCACGTCCCCCACTAGGAGAAATAAGGGTAATTATAGGAGGAAACTCGACAACGCAATCATCCAAGTCAAGGAAGACGTACTTGAAGGTGGTGCAGAACATCCAGCTGTCTGGACGACCTCCCAGGACGAGGGAAGTAGACCAGCAGGGTGTTACGTTCAGGGACGAGGAAGCAGGACGACTTCACCACCCACACGATGACGCGATAGTCATCACCCTACTCATCTCTGACTACATGACCAGGAGGGTGTTGATAGACAATGGCAGCTCTGCAGACATTCTCTACTACCCCGCATTCCAGCAAATGAGGCTAGGACGAGATCATTTTTGACTAGTGAACTCGCCGTTAGTAGGATTCGGAGGAATGAAGGTGCAACCTGTGGGCACCATCACATTACCAGTGGTCGTTGGAACATATCCACAGCAGATAACCAAGGAGGTAAGTTTCCTCGTTGTTGATTGTGCATCGTCATATAATCCAATTATTGGAAGGCCAACTTTGAATAGCTGGAAGGCGGTAACCTCTACCTACCACTTGTCCATCAAATTTTCAACCGAGCACGGAGTAGGCCAAGTACAAGGAGACCAGCTGGCCGCCAGAGAATGCTACTAAGCTATGCTGGCCATGGACGAGCATATGCAGGCAATGAGTATAGACGGGAGAAGGATCGCGGCGGAGCCCACTGAAGCATTAGAAGACGTCCATTTGGACGATAACCAGCCTGAGAAATCTACTAGAATTGGGGCGAGCATGGAAGAGGGGGCAAAGCACGCTTTGATTTGGTTTCTGAAGAAAAGCCTCGATGTCTTTGCATGGAGTCATGAGGACATGCCTGGCATTGATTCGAGCGTCATTACCTATAGCTTGAACGTGTGTCCCTACTCAAAACCAATGCGTCAAAAGAAGAAGATTTTCGCTCCTGAGCGAGACAACGCCATTAAGGAAGAAGTAGAGAAGTTGGTCGCCGCAGAGTTCATCCGAGAGGTTTATTATCTAGATTGGTTGGTGAATGTGGTCATGGTCAAGAAAGCTAACGGCAAGTGGCGAATGTGCGTGGACTTCACTGATTTAAACAAAGATTGCCCCAAGGATAGTTACCCATTGCCACGCATTGACCAGTTGGTTGACTCGACGGTAGGTCACAAAGTGCTTAGCTTCATGGACGCTTTCTCAGGTTACAACCAGATTCAGATGGATGAAGCAGATCAGGAGAAGACCTCATTTATTACAAGCCAAGGGTTGTATTGTTACAAGGTAATGCCCTTTGGTTTGAAGAACGCAGGGGCAACTTACCAAAGGCTGGTTAACCATATGTTCCGTCCTCAAATCGGGTGAAATGTGGAGGTTTATGTAGACGACATGCTGGTAAAGAGCCAGGACGAGGACAAACATCTAGACGACCTTCAAGAGACTTTCGATACATTGCGGCGGTACAACATGAAATTAAATCCAAGCAAGTGCGCTTTCGGAGTTTCGTCAGGAAAATTTTTGGGGTTCATGGTGTCGCACAAAGGAATTGAAGCAAATCCAGACAAAATCCAGGAGATACTAAACATGGAACCACCAAAAAATATCAAGGAAGTCCAGTCTCTTACCGGACGGGTCGCTGCCCTGAACAGGTTTGTCTCGAAAGCTACTGATAAATGCTTGCCTTTCTTTAAAGTCCTAAGGAAGGCATTTGAATGGACGGGCAAGTGTCAAAGGGCCTTCCAAGACTTGAAGACGTATCTCATGACAGCGTCGCTATTGAGTCCGTCTGTACCTAGGGAAGTGTTGTATTTGAATTTGGCAGTGTCCTCACACGCAGTAAGTTCAGCGTTGGTCAGAGAAGAAGGGAGAATCCAGAAACCAGTTTATTATATGAGCCGTGTAATGAGAGGAGCAGAAGGACGATACCCGATGATGGAGAAGCTAGCCTTTGCACTGATCATGGCTTCCAGGAAGCTGAGGCATCACTCTCAGGCTCACATCATCAACGTCCTAACAGACCATCCCATAAAGAAGGCAATGAGCAAGTTGGAAGCTGGTGGACGGCTAGTACAGTGGACTGTTGAGCTTAGCGAGTTTGATATCAGATACCTCCCGAGGAGTGCGATAAAGGCGCAGGCATTGGCAGATTTCATTGCAGAGTTCACCCCCAGCCAGGATGAGCTGGACAAGGACGAAAGTGTTGAGAAATGGGTGATCAATGTCGATGGGTCGTCCACACTGTATGCAGGAGGAATTGGGGTTATATTGAAGTCTCCTGAGGGTGACAGGCTGGAGTATGCAGCCCGTTTGCAGTATCAAACTACCAACAACGAGGCTAAGTACAAGGCTCTACTCAAGGGATTGGAATTGGCTAAGTCCTTAGGGGCGGAGTCGATAACAATCAGAGGAGATTCTCAGCTAGTCATTAACCAAGTAAATGGAATGTGTGATACTAAGGAAGATCGAATGAAGAAATACCTCAACAAAGTGAAACGACTTGCACTAAAATTTTCGGCTGTAAGTTTTGCTCAACTACCCAGGGAGGAAAATACAGAAGCGGACGCCTTGGCAAAAGCAGCTTCTGCAGGGGTTACAGACGAGTACAACAACATCCAATATATGCCGAGCATAGATATCCCTGACATACAGCAGATAGAAGGAGGAGAAAATTGGATGAGTACAATAATGATTTATCTCAAAGATGGAAGGCTTCCCGAAGAAAGGATGAAGCGAGAAAGTTAAGGGTCAGGGCAGCCAAGTACGTCCTCATAAATGAAGTATTGTACAAGCGAGCTTTTTCCTAACCTTACTTAAGGTGCTTGGCTCCTAACGAGTCAAACTATGTTCTAAGGGAAGTTCATGAAGGAGCATGTGGAAATCATTCAGGAGCGAGGTCGCTGGTCCATAAGATCGTCCGTGCTGGCTACTACTGGCCTACAATGCAAGCAGATGCTAAAGCCTATGTCAAGGTATGTGACCAGTGTCAGCGCTACAGCAATGTACCTAGACAGCCGTCAGAGTACCAGACCCCAATGATGGCAACATGGCCCTTCGCATAGTAGGGACTGGATATCTTAGGCCCTTTCCCCATGGGAACCTAGCAAATGAAGTTTTTGGTGGTAAGAATCGATTACTTTACCAAGTGGGTCGAAGCCGAGCCTCTTGCAGCAATCACTCAGCAACACGTGAAAAATTTTGTATGGAAAAATATTCTATGTAGGTTCGGAGTACCTAGGGTATTAGTATCGGACAACGGACGTCAATTCGACAACGCGCCCTTTAGGGACTTCTGCAATCATTTTGAGATCAAGAATCACTATTCCTCACCCTCCCATCCGCAGGCAAATGGGCAAGCAGAAGTAGCAAACCGATCCCTGCTGAAAATCATCAAGACTCGGCTCGAGGGGGCAAAAGAGATATGGCCAGACGAGCTACCAGGTGTTCATTGGGCCTATAGGACGACTGTACGAACTCCGACGGGAGAGACCCCCTTTAAACTAGCCTATGGAAGTGAAGCTGTCATACCGGCGGAAGTTCATATGGCTAGTCACCAAGTGATGGAGTACCAGGAGAAAGAGAATGGGGAACAACTTCGTCTTGACCTCGATCTTATTGACGTGGTAAGAATGGATGCGGAGCAAAGGACAGCAAGGTACAAAAACCTTATGGCCAGACAGCATGATGCCATGGTGAAACCCAGACGGTTCAGTGTGGGGGACCTTGTCCTCAAAAGAGTCTCCTTGGCGACTAGGAACCCAGGTCACGGAAAATTGGGACCCAATTGGGAAGGACCCTACAGGGTAATCAACTGCAAGAGGCAGGGGTCTTACTACCTGGAAGCTCTGGACGGGCGGAAGTTAGAGCATCCCTGGAACGTGGAACATCTGAGGAGGTACTATCAGTGATAAGCAGGGACGAGGGAAGTCAGTGGCAAAGTTACAGCTATGATTTGCGTGTTCGCTTATATTTACTGTTGTGTTCGTACTACTATTATGGTGTGTTGTGAATAAAAAGTGCACTAGTTCTTAAACTTTTGCACCGCTTACAGACCAGCTTATGAAAGACGAGGTTATGTATTTTTTTTAAGTATTTTAATAAGGCACTAGCTTATAAGCATGTGCCACGCTTGTGAACAATGTTCATGTAATAATATGGTTTGGATTTCTTATGTATTTGATGCATGGATCTAGTTTTCATAATAATACCCACAGAAGGGGCAAAAGATTAAGACGAATAGAAATCTTCGGACGCAGAAATACTCGTCCAAGGCTTTCCTTTAAATAAGGATAAAGCAAGGAAAAATAAGCTAAGGCATACTCGTCCAAGGCTTTCCTTTAAATAAGGATAAAGCAAAGAGAAATAAACTAAGGCATACTCGTCCAAGCATTCCTTGAGACAAGGATAAAGCAAAGAGAAAAAGCTAAGGCATGCTCGTCCAAGATTTCCTTTCATTGAGTATAAAGCAAAAAGAAAAGGGCAAGGCCCACTCGTCTAAGAAAGAAAGTGGGCATTAAGGCATAGCATTCTAAAGACAAGCAGCTAGTCAAGACGAGTAAAACAAATGTTATGAACTCCTTGCTAGAAGACGAGTCATAATGCCTAAAGGACGAGCAAAAGTAATGCAGTCGTCATTATCGGCCTAAGTGGGTCGTCCATAAAAAAAAAAATCGTGTAGACGGTCATTCAACACTTGGAACATTGTTTAAAAGACAATTGCATAAATGATAACAAATGTATAAGCTCGTCCATACAATAGGTATCAGATAAAGAAAATATTCTTTACTCCAAAGAAGGTAGACGACCACCGTCCAAAAACCCTTATAAATTAAGCATTAAAAAGCAATTGTTAATAAACTCGTCCAGAACACTCTAGACGAGGTAATTGTACTTAAATACATTTTAAAAAAAAGAAGAAGCCAAAACAACAATAACACTAGTTAAAAAGATTTTTTCTTCAAGAGGGGGGGGGGGCGTCAATGTTAGGGTCGTCCTGAGCTGGTTTGGTGGAAGCGTCATCCTCGATGTTGACATCGTCTGAGCCTGTGTGAATGAGAGAACTTGTAGCAGCTCCAAGGTTGAGTTTAATGGTGCTAAAGTCAACTCCGGGAAAGTTGTCTATAGCGTCCATCCTAAAATCCTCAAACCCTGCTGCGTAGTTCGTGTCCAGCAGGTCAGTGAACTCTTTGGATGCTTTGAATTCCTCCACTGTCTTGTCCTTAGCTTTCTTAAGAAGAAGACTCAGCTCGTCATTCTTCTTTTGGAGAAGGTCGAGACGGTCGTCCTTCCTGGCAGCGTCGAATTTCAGCTCCCCCACCAAAGCCTTCAACTCCTCAGCCTCGTCCTTGGCCTTGTTCGCCACCTCGGCCCACGTCCTACAGTCGTTCTTGATCTCTTCTATTCTTTTCTCTAGAAGGATCCTCGTCCTGTCCATCTCTGTGGCCTGCCTGGACGGAGCTATGAACTTCGACATTGCCTACATGGAAGAATAGAAAGTTCAAAAGATAGAAATAACCTTGGGTAGCATGGTTAAACCAAGACGAGGCCAAGATGGTCACCTTAAAGAGATCGTGGACGCCAGAGTGCTCGAACTCCTTCAAGGACATGTCATAGCACGCAGCCACGTCTTCGCCTTTCACAGCCTCTTGGAATTATTCCCAAGCCAAATCCTCATTCTCCAACAAATTAGTAGAAATCCTTCGAGGAGGCTGGGACGAATCAGGAGCTGGGGACTTGGACGGAGTGACGCTGACAGGCATGGACGAGTCTATATCAACCACCGGGACGGGCGGTTGGGAAGGAGGATCAGGCCTAGCAGTCTTGGGCCTGGACAACCCAGACTTGGCCTTCTTCCCTCGACGACTGGGTAAGCTAGCCAAGTCCATATGCTTGGACAAGCTTTTTCTCTTATCCCCAGCAGCAGGACGAGCTTCAGGTCTGGCCACTTCCTCGACCACCTCTTTCCCCTTGTTTTCCTTCATAGTTGCCATTCCTAAAAATAAAAACAAATAAATGAATTATAGTAACAAAAAAAAAAAAAATATAATACACATTTTAAAGAATAAAAACACTCACGTCTACGGACGGTTAGTTCGTGCACGAGGGCTTCGACGGACGAGTTAGGACCAAGTCCCTACCTATGTAGACGTTGAAGGGTCACCAACGAGTGAAAATCTCTCTCGGGGTATAGACGAGCCCTGTCGACACGATCACGATGGAATTTACTCAGAGAAGGACACCTAACAGCTGCAAAAAGAAGAGGAAAATTAAGGTTAGACCACTGTTTAAAAATAAAACACAACAAAATCAACAAAAAAAAGGGAGTGAAGGAAAAACACAACATACCTTCTTGATGAAGGTTCCCTAATTCTCCGGTATAAGGAGGGAATGCATCTTTACCAACCTCGATAGGAGACCCCGCCCAGAAACTAGAGAAAGAAAAATTCTGTCTTCCAGTTTCTGTCAGACGAGGGTAAGGACTTAATCAGCTTACAGTCATTGCCCCTGGCTGTAAACTGATAAAAGCCTTGAGATTGGCTTATCTCGGAGGGTTTATAACAATACAAGAACTCATCCACGGTGATAGGACGGTTCCCATCAAACACCTCCCTCCACAAGACTTGCATGGAGACAATAAGTCTCCACGCATTGGGGTTAAACTGACAAACCCCCAAGCCTAGTCTGGTAAGCAACTCCCTCGTAAAGGCATTTAAAGGAAATCTAAGTCCCCCTAACAGGTAGGCTTCGTACACACCTATCCCAAAACGAGGTTGACAACACCACTCCCCTCTGACGGCTAACCTAGGGTTCAGATCATCTGGAATCTGGAACCAACTCCTAAGAGCGTCTAACCTCTTCTCGTCCGTCTTTGAAGGAATATCTATGGCACAACTATATACTGTTTCTTCTTCGTCTAAAGGAGAGGACGATGGGACGCTTGTCGAGGTATCAGCCCCCGAGGCTGTCCTCGTCCTAATACTCTCTTGGAAGGTTTCTACAGGAACTCTAGGAACACCAGATATGTATTCCTCGGTTGTGTGGCCACTACTACTACTGCCATCATTGGAGGTACTATAACTAGAAGAGTCGTGATACCTATCTATGGCTTTGACCACACTGTTGCTAGATGAACATGAGGCCATTGAAAACGTCCTAACACTTAAAAAGGAAAGCTGGAGTAAGGGTAAAGAGATTACCTGGCTCTAGACGAGGGACACTAAGGACGCTGAGGATACTCTTAGACGAAGCAACGGACGAGAGTGTCAAAGCAGAAAATTTGAAAAAGTGAAAGGGGCATGAGAGGGAAACCACTATTTATAGGTAAAAAAGTCTCGGTAATCGCAATGACGGAACTGATCAAAAGGCGACACGTGGCATATGCCTCGAAGAAGTAAACCTACATGACCAACCCCCTATGGGTGTGTGACACGTGGAACGTTTCTTAAAAAAAAGAAAAAAAAAAGAAAAGAAAAGACTCGTCCTAAAGTCTGTCAATACGCTGCATAACCCTTGGACGAAAGGGCAACTGATGAGGGATAAAGACGCTCAGACCGTCCCTGGACTGTCATCGCCTCAGCAGCCGTCCAGGAGTTATCATCAAGACGAAGATAACGCACAAGGCCGTCCTTGGGTGATAGCGAAGCTACATCCCTCGTCCAAAGGATGCGTACAGCCCATCCCGAGAGGACTCGTCCACGTAAAGACTCATGGACGAGGCTTTTACACTTAGAATTATTAAGCACATTTTACCACTCCACAATACACGCATAACTTTCGATGACCGTTGTGTGAGAAAATGCAACTGTCAGGTGGTTATAGGAGTTATCCAAGAACCCCGGACCTCCAGAAATTCAGAAGAGGTTACAATTTCAATAACTGCCCCTAGGACACTATATAAACAACCATTCAGACCAATGGAAGGTACGTTGAACATTTTCCCAAGAAATTGGAACTCAAAAGTTATAGAGAGAAAACAGACTTTACCATCGGAGGGTTCTTGGCCGGCGATCCCGGTCACCTTTGATCGTTTTCCTTTATTTTTCAGGCCATCAAAGAGCGAGTGGTCCTTTCAAATCCGGAGCATCCAGCCTACTGATTTTCCTTGCATCATCATATACAATACTCAAACATTCAAGGAATGTACATGTTTAGGACATATGTGAATCATGTTAAGAACATATGTCATTTGGAATTGGCTTATCCTTTGACAAAATGCACTTTACTTGTAATTAGGTAGATCTAGGATGGTTTAAGTCTTCAAGAAACATGTTATTCAAGTCAAGAGTTAAAGCCATGCAAATCTGTCCAAGAAACAAGTGAAGAAGTGTTGTATTTTATAGCTCGACAGATGGCATCTATCGAGATTTAAAAAGCAGTTTTAGCCCGATGCTCAACAGCTGCTCGATAGATAACCTATCTTTCGAGATTTACGAAAATGAGTTTTTCAGATCTGATTTCACTCATATCCATGTGTATGTGTTTAGGCTTTTTTTTCTCACAACCCTAAACATATATAAGGATTATTTTAAAGGTTGTCTTAGATGATGCAAGTGAATGCAAAGGTTTTATTCAAGCATATTGTGACTGGAGACATATGCCCTAGTTCATTTTTCTCTTGAAAAAGCTGCTGCGTTTGTACGTTGTAGGGTTTTATAACCAAGAAGTTTCTTGATCTTCATCGTGTGGAAGAATTGAAGAACTTTGCAGCCAACATTCTTCTCAAGTTGGTGTGTTAGTCACGTACTTGGATTTATGCATCGATTGGTTAGTTATGTACTGGGAGCCGTACATTGAAAAAGAAAAATTGTCACTACAGAACAAGTCCAATTGGGTATTGGGGTAAGGGCTTAACTGTAAGTTGGCATAAGATACTGAGATTTGTTTACTTCTGACCGTTTATTGTGATAATAGTGGATTCTCGAGAGTGGTGGTCTTAAAATCACTCGGTGGGGTTTTTGCTTTGGAAGTTTTCCCCATTCGTAAACAAATCACCGTGTCAACTTTATTTTCCGTTGCATTTAATTTAGTTGATGATTTGGTTGTGCTACCATGCGTATTGCATGTTAATTAACTTAATTAATTCACTTGAATAATTAATTGGTTAATTTATCACAAGGGGTCAATACATTCTTGGCTTATCATACACAATTCTAAATATTTAATGTACACAATTTTTCAAAGAACGCACTGAATTTGTATATTAAAATGTACACAATTTCTCAAACAATGTAGAAAATTGTTTTATGTAGATTTTTAAAGAATATAAAAAATTATTTATATATAATATACTCATTTGTTGAAAGAAGATACACAATTCTGTATATTCAAACTACACAATTTTTTAATGTGACAACAATTTTCTCCATTAATTACTTAGAGAGTAAGGTCTATACAGTGAATACCCAAATCTTCAAAAAATATTTCAGACTTTCAAGAAAAGTACACAATTATTTGAAGAAAGTACACAATTTTTGTAAGAATGTCAGATTTTTGTATATTCAACATACACAGATTTTCAAACTAAGTACACAATTCTGTATAATCAATGTGAAAATTTTTTCCATGAATGTTACAATTGATGAAACTCAAAGTAAATAATTTTTTTTTATAAAAATGTACACAATTTTATATATTCAATGTACCCAAATTTTCAAGAAATGTGCACAATTTTACATATTCAATGGAAAATTTTTCTAATAATTGGCGCAATTATATTTATATTAAATTTACATAATTTTTTAAAGGATATATAGAATTCTATATATTCAATCTACACAATTTTATTAGAAGTGTCACAATTATATATATTCAATGTACATAGTTTTTCAAATAAGGTACACAATTTTGTATATTAAACGTACACAATTTTTGAAAAAATATGCACAAGTTTGTATATTCAACGTACATTGTTTTTTTTATGTGTGAACATTTTTCCACAAAAATATTTGAGAGTGTATTTCTACAAAAAATTATGTATATTCAACATACACATTATTTAAAAAATGTGCACAAATTCAGTGAAAAAAACAATGTGCACAAATCTATCTAGTCAAGGCACACATTTTTTTAAAAGTGGGTAATTACAGTAAACTCACATATGATTTGACCCGAATTCACATTGCCTACTTATGATTTGAAAAGTGTCACTTTGCCTACCCAAGGGTGTGTTTGTTTAGAGGTGAAATAGAATGGATGGAAAACTTTGGAGAGAAAATGGGAAGGAAAACTTTTTAAGAGTGTGTTTAGTTGGGTGAGGAGAAAGGAAAATAAATAGTGGGGCCCAGGTGTTTTTTCCCCCAGGCTCACCAAAAAGTTTTCTCTCTAAAATGGGGAGAAAACTATAGGAAGAAAATGGAGCTGCTAAGTGAACGAAAATACTCATATACACTTGCACATGGGCTTCATCCGTACGTTGATTGTCTTCACTTTTTTTACTCTTTTTTTTCCCGTCCTCCTAGACGTTGCTTCCTCTTCTTCTTCATTCTTTTTCCATTTTTTTCTTCCTTTTTCTTGGACATTACCTCTTCTTTCCTTTTTTTTTTTTTTTCTTTTTTCTTTTTTCTTTTGATTTACTGGGCAAGCTTTGTCTAGTGTACGTTGCTCATATTTTTTTTTCTTTTGATTTCTTTTGTGTTTTTATTTTTGTTTGGATGTGATTTTTTTTTCTAGACATAATTTTTATTTTTTTAATAAATTTAGGTGATTGATCTTTTTTTGGTTGTTTGTCACTTTTTGGTTTTAATTGGGCATTATTTTTTAACAATGATATATGAGTAAATTTTTACAAACTCACTTTTTTCATCTCTTCACTTTTTCACTCTCAACCAAACAAAAAGTAGGGAAATTGTAATCTTTTCTATCCTCCCACTTTTCTATTCGCTCACCTCTATCCTCCCACTTTTTGCTTCGTTTGTCTTCCATAATCTACCTATATTAAAAACAAGAATAAATATGTATTTTTGTTCTTTTATGTTTCTCTCATTCCAAAACTAAAAACACCTAAAAAACAAGAGAAAAAAGATCTAAAGTTGGGTTTTGTAGAAATTTACAAACTTGGCTTAAGAACTCCAATAAAACACAAACTTTCTTTACGACACACTCAGAAGAAAATAACAAAAAGGGCAAAATTTACTTACTTTTAACTCTATCCATTATTTCATCTTAGACCCAAAACTTTGTCTCTCCATAAAGTCCCGATATCGTAAGAGAAAAATCAATGAGAACCCAAAGTCAATCACTCTCTCTTTCTTCTCTTTATTTTTTTCCTTTGTATTTCTTTTCTTAGCGAAATTCACCTTTAGTACTGAAGGTGTGGACTAAAGGTGTGCTTTACCTTTGAAATTAAAAAATCTATCAAGTGTTCTTGGGATTATTGATAGGCCAAGAATGTATTAACCCCTTGTGATGAATTAACCAATTAATTAGCTAAATAAATTAATTAGGTTCAATTACATGCAATAAGCGTGGCAGCACAAACAAATCACAAATTAACTAAATATGTAGTGGAAATTAAATGACACGGTGATTTGTTTACGAATGGGAAAAACCTACAAGGCAAAAACCCCACTGAGTGATTTTAAGGTTATTACTTCCGAGAATCCACTATTATCAAAACAAGCGGTTACAAGTAAAGGAATCTTAGTACCTTATACCAACCTATAATTGAGCCCTTACCCTAGTACCCAATTGGATTTGTTCTGTAGTGACAATCTCTCATTTTCAATGCACGGCTCCCAATACGTGATTAACCAATAGATGTGCGGATCCCAATACGTGACTTGATCACCAACTTGAGAAGGATGTTGGCTGCAAAGTTCTTCTATTCTTCAACACATGAAGATCATGAAATTGCTTGATCACAAAATCCTACGGTGTACAAACACAGCAGCTTCTTCAAGAACTAAGGCAAACTAGGTTTCCGGTTACACTTATGGAATTATGCTTTTGTGTAATTGTGCTCTTGGTTGTGCAACCTGATACGGCCCTTAAAATAATCCTTATATATGTTTAGGGTTGTGAGAAAAGAAAACCCAAACATATAATCACGGATTGGAAGAAAATCAGTCCAAAAAAACTAAGTTTCATAAACCTCAACAGATACCATAGCTATTAAGCAGCTGTTGAGCCTCAGGCTTAACCAGCTCTTTTAAACCTTGATAGATGGTAGCTGTCGAGCTTTAATGAACAACACTTTCTTTACTTATTTCTTGGACAGACTTGCATGGTTTTAACACTTGAATTTGAAACCTTGTTTCTTGAAATATTAAATACATCCTAAATCTACCAAATTACAAGTAAAGTGCATTTTGTCAAAGGATTAGCCAATACATAAAATATTGACATATGTTCCTAACATCCAATCACATATGTCCTAACAAGTGTGAACCAGCACATATCATTTTACTGTGAAACCCAACAGTAGCATTTTCACTTCACCTTCAAACCTTCAATGATTTAGAGTAAGAGTAACAAAGCACTAAACCTTAGGTGAATTTCGACATTTAAAGTTGATATTTTAAACACTTATTGTGAACTTACAATGAACTTCCACACCTTTAAACATTTATTGTGCACTTGTGGTACACATTTTTCTAAGGATTTTACAATTTTGTAAATTTAACGTATATATTTCTTTAAAGAATGTACATAATTTTTATATATTTAACATACATAATTTTTCAAAAAATGTACACAATTTATATATTCATTATACACAATATTTTGATGTGTGAACATTTTCTGCCAAAATTAATGAGAATATAAGGTCTGTACAACCTTCAAAAATTATACACAATTTTGTATAATCAATGTAAATATTTTTTTAAATAATGTGCACAATTATATTTATTCTATGTACACTTTTTTTCCAAAAAATGTATGCAATTTGGACTCAAATAATGGAGACAATTTTTTATGTGCAATGTGTACATTTTTTCTTTCTATATTTTTAAAGTGCACAATTTTTTTATATGTAGACATTTTTCTTCACAAACTACTTAGAGCGTAACTTTTGTACATTTTATAACCAAACATTCAAAGAATATTCACAAATTTGTATATTCAATTTCAAAACTTTCAAAAAATGAACACAACTTTTCAACAAATGCACCCAATCATATATATTCAACGTACTCAATTTGTTTTTTTAATATTTGAAGTACACTTTTTTTTTCAAATAATATATATAGTTATGTATATTCAATATACAAATTTTTTCTAAAAGTCATACATATCATTGAAAGAAGGTAGGGTCCAAGGTAGGGTAGGGACTCGTGCTCCTTTGAAATAGCTTATGTTTTAGTTTTTTGAAAATATGGTACAAAAAAACAGAAGTAGTGAAATTTTAAAAAGTAAGTGGCTCACAACCCTATTTATCTCATCCCATGTGTATGAAGGATCAGGACCCCTCTTCTTTATGGCTTGTTTGGGTTGAGGGTGAGTAGAATAGAGTGCCATTTTTTGGTTAACTCTACTCTATTCCCCCTCTCATCCCCTCAATCTAAACAAGGCCTTAATAGTTAGAGTTTTTAAGAAGGTAGACTAACCATGCGGTACTTATAATTAAGTTATATCAAACAAAAGAGTCTCAGCTGCGAAGTGCATAGATTTAATCGATGAAAGTTGACCAAGCACAAGATGTATAGTGAAAAACATGGAAAGGAAAAACTAAAAAGTGACAAAGGCACTCTACCACAATTTGATATGTGATTTTAAGTACCTTCTTTGAACCTAGAAGAAATGAAATCATAGTAAAGCTATTTAGCTCTTCCATGCTCTCGCAGTTTTTACCAATAACTATATTGTCCTTAACCTTTCCGTCTGTGCCTCACGTACGTGATTAAATATGGTACACAGATACAGTACAAAAGGGTCCAATGGTACTATTTATCCCTAATGGCTCTTTTATTTTTTCTTCTGATCAGATTTATTAAGAACTACAGAATTTACAAGTATTCATGATTGTCTCTGCAATTTCAAGGCCTTAATTAGGAGGTGTATATTTGCATCTGGCTCAAGATGTGCTCAAAATTATCAGTAGACTTCTCTATCGGATGTGAGTGCATCCCTTCATAAGTTGTCACAACTATTGCTTCATCTTTAGTTAGTCTCTGAACTTGCTTTTTGACATTGCAACCTTGATGTGTACACCGATAGTAGCTTCTGTAGATATTAGAGATGACAGGTTAACAAAATGTAACGTCGCATAATCTTATAAATTATTAAATTAACATGCTTGAATATCATCAATTCTAGGAGGGTAAGTTCAGAGCTTCAAATATATAGGTCAAATGCTAGGTTTTATAACCTTCTATATTATGATATGATGCCCAAAACATCAACATGTAATAATTTTCTCAATTTAACTGGTTTTTAGATGATTATATAGTTTTGCTCAATGCCCACGTCAATGATGTCATCAAGAGTGGCTAGGTAGATATGAGATTCATTGCTTCGAGTTGCTCTTGATAATAAAAAAATCTCTTTTGCCTCTCTCTCATTCAGATTATACATTATATTAGTGGAGTGTACATATGGAATAACTTCCCCATCAGTTGGTTACTTCAAATATAATGAAGCTAGCTAGTAGATATAGGAATTTGTTTATATGAACATTAATTTTCTACATCGATCATGACATCTACTGATGATAGTGGGAATCCAAAACCATTTGTATGCATTACTTTTTTTTCCTCTCTTATTTGTTTATTTGGTCATAATACAAACCCAAAATCTTTAGGTTCATTGTACTATTGTATTGCATTTATTTGTACTGCACTCTTATTATTTATATATTTAGTGTCCGTTTGAAACAACTTATTTAGTTGAAATTGATATTTTTTTTGTTGAAAGTGTAGAAAAAATGTTAAAAAATAAGTTAAATAGTACAGTATGACCCATAAATAGTATCAAAAAGTGTAGTGGAATCCATGAATAGTAGTAAAAATAAATTGAAAGTGAAGATAAGTTGAAAAATTCAGCTCATCCCAAATGCACGCTTATAAAGAAAATCTTATTATACACTTCTTATTCTACCCCTTGTACACACGGCCTATGTGGCAATACCACATACCGTTTGAAATTGTGTTTTTAATACACAAATTCAGTTAAAATTGTGAGATAAAATTTTATTGTTTACTTTAGACATGTAATAGTGTGTGTACGGTGATTGTGTAATAATAAGTGTGTGTACGGTGATTGTGTAATAAGAAGTGAGAAACTATCATTACTCATATAATATTTCATACATAATTTTCGGTGATTATGGACTTGCTCAAATCATTTATGTTTTGAAAATTAGGGTTCTCATTAATACAAGGAGATATAGAGAAAACAAATGGTTTGTTTGGATCAAAGGGGAAGAAGGGGGAGTGGTGGAGAGTAGAGTAGAGTTGGCTAATAATAAGCTAATTTTGTGCTAAATCTACTCCCCTCCCCTCCCCTCCCCTCCCTTTAATCCAAAGGAACCAAAAATGAATAGTCACTCAAAGGGAATTTGAATTGATCCTTACGTTTATGAGGTGAGAAAAAAAAAAACCTCAGTCTTTGAAGGTGAAGAACTACACTAAAGATTACAAAGGGCTTTGAAGCAAGCTGAATTATTACTTAATGTCTAGTAATTAAAGGAATGGATGGGTTAATTAGACGCCGATGAAGGTAGGAAAAGGTTCTACTAAAAAAGTTCTAGCATGTTGTAGATATAACTCACAACATATAGGATATGCATGCCAAATAAATAATAGAAGAGTCATGCTAACGAGTGGCCTTATGATGAATGAAAAAAATTGTCAAAATATTAATTGTTTTTTCTTTTCCCATAAATTTTTTCTTTAAATAAATTATTAACGAATGTCTTGATATAGTGTTTATTACCTATTTTAATGCGCACACACAACTAAAAAAACAGCTGAAATCGTGACTTGAAATTATGATTTCAATAACTTTTTCAAATATATGTTAAAGAGTATGTATTAAGGTGTGTGCAACTATATTTATCTAAAAGATAGAACGGAAAGTGCACAAGGATTGTAATGTTCATGCTAATTTAATTACTTGCTGCCTGGTCTTCTTGTATGGCTTTTTATATGCCTAGGGCCTTTAGCCGTCTCATCCATCACTTCTTGGACCCTCTAAGAGGCTGAAGAAGATGGTCTGGACCTAGCTTTTAGCTTTTGTTGTACCATTGTTTTTGAACAACGATACTTAGGATCTATTTGAATAAAACTTATTGCTGAAAACTGAAAATACTGTAGCAAAATAATTTTTAAATGTGTGAATAGTATTATGGGGCCCATTTTTAATATTTTTTTTTTCTAAAAAAGTGCTTATGAGTCCCATAAACAGTGCGTGAATAGTGCATGAATAGTACTCTGGTCTCTTGCACAGTAATTCCATGTGCATAAACAGTACCCGTTACTGTTTACGCATTGGAGAAAAAAAAAAAAAACTAAAAACGCAGCAGACTTACGCAGCCGTAAAACGTGAATCCAAACACATTCTTATTCAGGGAGAAAAAAAAAAAAAAAAGGAATGCATAGTATATTTTTTATCAAAACAATAAATGCTAAGTAGTAACTTTTTATTTTATTTTTTAAATGAGTAGTATAATAAGTATTCACTATACGATCGTCTCATGCACCACCAAATTATTTTTTTTGAAAGATAATTACATGCTACTAACCCAAGTTCTAACACTTTCCCTCTAAACTCCAAACACTTTGTACATAAAAAAGTGTCAATTCAACTGTAAAACTTTCGGTCATGCACCACCAAATTAGACGGTGGATGGTTTACGATTTAGTAGTATCATTATATTGCATAGATCCACCATCAAATTTACTTGAAGATATACATGAGGAATATGTCAATTCAGCTATAAAGCCTTCTATCATGCACCACCAAATTAGACTTTGAATGGTTTACGGTTTAGTAGTATCATTATATCCCATAGATCCACCATCAAATTTGCTTGAAGATGTATTTTTTCCCTTTTTAAGAATTTTTTTTTCCAAATAATGGACACTTAAAAAAAATTGCAATATATCATTTCATTTATAAACTAGGTTTTAGTTTAGTTTGATCACAATATAATTTTTATTTACTAGATAATAAATATAAAGTGAATTTAGAAAAAAATAGAACTATGTACCTCGGAAATTTGTTGTTCTTCACAGCTTTTTGCCCATATTTCCTCCACCTATACCCATCATCTAGTATATCCACCTGACTCCTAGTTTGAAAGGCATATCTTGGCTTTCTTATTTTCTTCTCTCCCTTTTTCTTCCCTGAGTTCACATCAGTTTCAGACCCCACAATAAAGCTTCTGCTCTGAGGAACATCTATGTTTGAAACTGCAGAAACACCCATCTCTGACATGAGTCCCAAAAACCCATTTGACTTGATGCCTTGGAATTCATTATAAGCATGAGATTCTGCCATGCTTAGTGTCAAGGAAGAAGTTGGTGGTGTTGAAGATGAACTAGAAAAATATGTTGAGTAATTCTCCATCAGATACAGAGAGAGCGAGAGAGAGAAAAAGTAAGGTATGAGGGTATGTATGGATATAGAAATCTAAGAAATGAGATTTTATGACAATGCCTTATTAATAATAATAATAATATTATTATTATTATTATTATTTTTTATCATGTGGCCAGCTACAAAAGGATTTGATAAAAAGGCTCAAACAGTGAGGCGGCGTGATGGCTGGCTTTAGCCTCCAGCATCTTTATCCTAAATCAGTTGTCGTAAACGGCACGTAAACTTTAGTGACATTATAGTGGAAAATAGAAGTTGGAAAAGTATGCCATTTTTTTTTTTTAATTAACCAAGGATTGTACTACCACATCAACAAAGGGTAGAAATTTGTGGAGGGTGGGTTTATGATTAAACTTCGGAAATTAATTGTATTAGCACTTTCTTCCTTTCTTTTTTATTTTTTATTTTTTATAATAAATAATATAATATCACTTTGGTTGCTCAACTTGACCAAACTCAGATTTCGTACCGGAGTACTTTTTCTTTGATGTTTGAATAATTGAATTGTATATGACCCAAAATGAAAAAATAAAAATAAAAAGGAATAATGGTTATAGTTTATCAAGTTTGGATGTGGTGCACATGTATGATTGTACGAGCCACGTTCAGTTTATTTTTAGACATGTTTTTATGGTAGGCTACGGGTCATATAATATTAACTGGTCATGGCGTCTGTCTGAATGTGTGTAGCCATTTCTTCGGTCAAAGCATGTGTTCTCGTATTTCTGTCGCCCAAGGTTATATGTATGCCATTGGAATTTGGTTATATATATATATATATATATATATATATATATATATATATATATATATATATTAGGAAATTGAAGGGACTCTTTTCTTATGGGGAAGATTTTTATTAATGAGCGTATTTTAAGGGATTCTTTATTTGTGGAAATCCTCTTGATTAGGGTTACCCGTAGAATGCAAGATGTTTCCATATATACTTATTCGTGGAGTTCAAGCAAAGCCATACAAGGCCCGTCAAGGGCTTCTTTATCTCGTCAGCCTACACTCGTCAGCTTCCCATCTTGTTCAAGTTCATCAGGTGAAAAACGTCGCCTTGTTTGAAAGTGGACTTATCAAGCTAAAATTGAAGTTGTCAGCCTCGAGGACGTTTGTTGTCCATGCCCTCGAGTGCATAGGTAAGGCTGATGACTTTATAGTGGACGAGTTTGTCACCTTTTTAGAATTATCCTCATCAGTTGCCTCCTACTCCATAGCTCCGTTGGCTCTAGCTGATGGGTTATGGAGTGTGATCTGTAGCTTTTAATATTTTTTGTTTTCTCGGGAAAAAGATAAAGGGGTATTTATGATGGTTCCTCGAGCAGCCATTATTAAATGCTTGAATACGTGGCACAAGCTAGTTGGCCTCGTTTCAGAACAAAGACGTAGCTTCGTCTTCCGTACATTTTTCTTCCTATATATATATCTTACCCCCTCTCGTCATTTCTCTTGTTTCATCGTTGCTGATCCTAAGAGAGAGCTCATCATTTTCATCCACCTTGCTTCCGTCAGCTTATTGTTCTTGTCGCCTTTACTGTCATTAGCTTGCTGAGGTCGTCACCCTTCAAGGAATCGTCTACTAACTACGTAAGTCTCCTTTTCATTTCATTCCGTCTTTTGTTTTTGTTGTCCTAGTTAGTCATTAATTCTTTAGAGAGACCGTCAAATTAGTTAGAATACCTCCGTCGCTTGTAGGTAAATAGATGTCTAGAGAAGCGACGAGTGAGCAGTCATCAGTCTGTGAGGGAGCGGGCTACGACTAAGTTTTCCAGTCAGGTTATGAGCCTGAAAAGGGCTTTTCAGGGTCGTCAGAGAGGGAATCGTCTGCCCATTCTCCTGACGATGAAGTGGAGATTCATGTTGGAGAGAGAGGTGAAGAAGTAGAGGGTGAAAACAATGATGATGAGGGAGGAGAGGTTGAAGAGGAGGCTGGAGAAGATGATGGGGGCAGGGGTGATGGTTATGAGGGAGCTCCTAAGGAAGGAAGCTCTGGTGATGGCCACACTCGTCCCTTTATTCTCCCCAAGATCTAGACAATGAACGATTTCTATCCAACGATGATGACCAAAATATTTAACAGCTTGAGGGACCGTTACCAAATTCCTGACAACATTCCAATCCGTCTACCTGGAAAGTATGAAAAACGCTATTCTGGTAAGACCGCAAATGTCGGTATGTATCATGCCATGTTTGCGGTAGGATTGAGGTTGCCCTTGACAGCACTACATCATCAGTCAGTCAAATTGTGCCAAGTGCTTGGAGGATATTCATTGGGGCCGAAATCATCTGGGGCCGTCTTAGTGGAGGGAACCGTCAGCTTACCTTGGACGAGTTCTTTCGGTGCTACAAACCCCAACACATCTCCTCGTCTAAGGGTATGTACCATTTGGCCGCGAGGCAGAAGACACTTAGGTTGGTGTCAGATATGCCCGACTCCAATAGGAATTGGAAGAGTGGGTATTTTTTTGTTCAAGGGACGGATTAGGTGTGTCGTCGGGAAGAGTGGGTGACGATTCCTCACGGTCTTGACAATACTTGGGGCATCGTCAAAGATTCAGGTTTGGTGCCTTCAGTTTTTCCTTTGAATTTTTTTTTCTATTTATTTGCTAAGTACTTAATGTCGTCGTTCCTCTTTTTCAGCCAGTGTTCGTCCGCGCATAACCGACGAGCAGGAGGCTTTCATATGTCAGGTTCTGGAAATCCCTTTTGACGAGCGAAGGTGTTGGGACAAGCATCACCATTGGCGAGAAGTCAAAAAAGCCATCGCCTCCTAAGCCTAGCCATGGAGCTGGCAAGGGTTTAATGACGAAGTTCTGCCCCGTCAGCAAGGGAACCCGTCGCCTTCTCATGCACAAAGGGTATGCCGTCGAGATACTTGAATCAATCATCAAGGAAACAGATGTAGAATCGTGTGCCGAATAGGAGACGAAGGACCTAGGCGCGTCGGGTCTTTTTGACCTATCCAGGGTATGTTCTTTTCCTAGATTATTTTATCCTACTGTCTATTCGTCAACTGACGGTTGTAACCCATTTTCAGGCCCTGGTGTGTATGAAGGCACTCCATGATAGGTGCGTCACTAAGGAGGGGGTAATTAGTCGTCTTAGGAAGCGCAATGAAACGCTGAATAATGAATAGGATCTGTACAAAGACGCCCTTCATACCCTCAATAAGAGGGTGATAGAGCTAGAAGTGAAGTTGAAGGAGGAGACCCGTCAGTGGGAAGAAGAGCGAGAGGATAAGGCGAACGTGGAGAAGGAGCTGACGGCTCTTTTGGGGCAGGTGGAGATGGCCAGGGCTGACTTCGTAATGGAATTCAAGGCTTCACAGCCTTTTATCGATGCCTGTCCTGTCTATTATGGCTTTGAGGATTGCCTGAAGCATGTCAAGTCCGTCTACCTACATTTGGACCTATCTAAGGTTACCATGGACGACACCCTGCTGTCAACACCTGTTAGGGACACCATCTTTGAGCAAATCGACGACTCCACCTAATCAGAGTGGGATCCAAAAAATGATGTTGTCCTTGCTTAACCTGCTGTGGAGAAGCCTGACGCTTCTTCAATCCCGTGCAATGAAGCTCAAGATGACGCCCAGGATCCTCCTTCCAAAGATGACGAGAACCCTTTAGCTCAGAACATCCAGGACCCTTTAGTTTAGCTTTTTGATAATTTTGCTATGTATTCCGTCCATCTACCAGATGATGCTAAATGCCCTTCTGTATTTTTGGGCCTTGTTTGTAAACATTTCACTTTATTTATGATGCATTATTTTACATCCGTCCCTTTTATCATGTGTGTTGATCTTTATTTTTGATATGCATGTATTATTCCATTAATGTGTTGAGATGTATTAGTTCCTTAATAGACTTGGTAAACATCTCGGATGAACTTGTCTGTTTTAATTCACTCGTCTACTTATGAACTCGTCCATTTGGACTTGGTAACGAATTTGGTTGTGGATTTGGATAATTTCGAGGCATTTCATGGGGTGAACTCGTCCACTTTGTGAGTTTAATAAATCATCCACTTATGCATGTGATTTTCTAATAGGATGAGCTCGTGCACTTTATGGACTTAATAGTGATAAATTCGTCCACTTTGTGGACTTGGTAATAAACTCCTCCACTTATTGATATGCTTCCATTGTACCCTCATGGGGTGAACTCGTCCAACTCGTGGACTTACTAGTGATAAGCTCGTCCACTTGTGGACTTGACAATTTTCAAGGTGTCCTTGTTGGGACGAACTCGTCCACTTTGTGGACTTAGTAACAAACTCATCCACTTATGGACATAACTTCATTACACCCTCATGGGGTGAACCCATCCAACTCGTGGACTTGCTAGTGAAAAGCTCGTCCACTTGTGGACTTGCCAATTTTCAAGGTGTCCTCATGGGACGAACTCGTCCACTTTGTGGGCTTAGTAATAAACTCGTCCACTTATGGGCATAATTTCAATGTATACCCATGGGGTGCGCTCGTCCACTTCATGAACTTAATATTGATAAACTCGTCTACTTGTAGACTTGATAATTTTCAAGGTGTCCTCATAGGACAAACTCGTCCACTTTGTGGACTTAATAATAAACTCGTCCATTTATGGACATGATTTCGATGCATCATCATTGGATGAGTTCTTCCACTTTGTGGACTTAATATTGTTAAACTTGTCCACTTGCAGACTTGATCACAAATACAGCTTTATAGAGGCAAACATATACACAGGTTATATCTGAATAACTCCTCTTATTGTAATAAATGCATACGTAAGTAGAAAATTTTTCTAAAAAAAGAATAAAAACCTGCCCTCTAGGCTTAAAAAGTATTGTAGATAAGAGCTAACAAAAAGATAAACTGGGAATGAGGAGTAGCGCCTTTCATGTTGCCTTCTATTGGTAGTACTTTCTGAGATGCTCAGCATTCCATGGATGGGGTAACTTCTGCCCGTCTAATGTCTCTAAGTGATAAATACCTTTCCTTTGCCATGACGTGACTCTGTAGGGCTCTTCCCAATTAGGTCCAAGCTTTCCATAGAAGGGGTCTTTTGTCGCACCCGTCACCTTCCTTAAGACGAGGTCTCCAACTTAGAACTCTTTGTGTCTAACCCTGGAGTTGTAGTGCTTGGCCATAAGGTCTTGGTACCGTGCTAGCCTTTGTTCAGCTGTTGCCCTGACTTCATCCACCAGGTCCAGCTGTAGACGCATGGCCTCATCATTTTTTCTTTCATTATAATTGTCCAACCTTTAGCTTGTAAGTTTAATCTCAGCTAGGATAACTGCCTCACTTCCGTATGCTAGTCGAAACGGCATCTCTCCCATAGGTGTTCTAGCAGTCGTCCTGTATGCTCATAGTACGCTTGGCAACTCTTTTGGCCATATACCCTTTGCCCTCTCGAGCCGAGCCTTGATGATTTTAAGCAAGGATTGGTTCGTAACCTCAACCTGTCTGTTGGCTTATGGGTGGGCCAGGGAAGAGTAGTGGTTTTTGATTCCCAGCTGTGAGCAAAAGTCCTTAAAAGAGTCGTTATCAAACTTTTTCCCGTTGTCTGAAACCAAGACTCTAGGGATCCCGTATTTGCAGACGATGGTCTTCCATACAAAGCTTCGCACATTCCTTTCTGTGATGGTGGCCAGGGTTTCAGCTTCTACCCATTTGGTGAAGTAGTCTATGCCAACTATCAGAAACTTCAGCTATCTCATCGTTATCAGGAATGAGCCCATAATATCTAATCCCCATTCAGCGAAAGGCCATAGGGCCGTCATCGAGATGAGCTATTCTGCAAGCTGTTTTATGATGTTACTGAACCTTTGACACTTGTTGCAGGTTTTGACATATGCCTGGGCATCCTTCTACATAGTAGGCCAGTAATATCCTACTTGAATCAGTTTGTGTACTAACGACCGTGACCCTGAGTGGTTCCCACAAATCCCCTCATGTACTTCTCTCATGACATAGTCCATTTCTGCGAGGCTTAGGCATCTTAGGAACGGCTAGGAAAAGCCTCTCTTGTACAAGATTTACTTCATCAAGATGAATCATGTTGCTTGGACCTTCAGCTTCCTCACGGCCTCCCTACTGTTGGGCAGTGTGCCATTTTTCAAGTAGGAGACCAAAGGTGTGGTCCAAATATTTGGGACCTATCTCCTACACATTGATGGAATCTATCAATGGTGAAAACTGGATAAAGGAAAGTACCTCGCTAGGAACGACCATGTGTTCTACTGATGCGGCTTTGGCAAGACGGTCAGCTTGCTCGTTTTCTCCTCTTGAAACTTGAACAACTTTGGCCTGTAGGTCGTCCACCCTTCTCCTTGCCTGCTCCAGGTATTTCTTCATCCTCTCACCCTTACATTCGTAACCACCATTTACTTGGTTTGAGACAATCTAGGAATCGCAATGAAAAACCACACTCATCGCCCCTGCTGCTTTAGCGAGATCCAGTCCTGCTATTAGAGCTTCGTACTCCACTTCATTGTTGGTCGTTAGGAAGTCTAGACAAACCATGCATTCAATCTCATTGCCCTCTAGAGAACGAAGTATAATACCTGCTTCGCCAGCCTATTTGTTGAACGACCTGTTCGTGTGTATACTCCATTGAGGATGTTCTTCTGCCCCCTGGCCTTCCATGCTAGTGAACTCCGCAATGAAATCAGCGACCACCTGTCCCTTAATGGCAGTACGCGGCCTGTACTGTATGTTGAATTCACTCAATTCTATTGCCTATAGCGCCATTCATCCGGCAGCTTCGAGATTACTCATTGCTCACCTTAGAGGCTTGTCAGTCCAGATGATCACCGTGTGGCTCTGGAAGTACGGTTTGAGTTTGCAGGCCACTGTAACCAAAGCGAAGGCAAGCTTCTCCTTTGGTGGATACCTCTCCTCCACACCGTGGAGCACCCGGCTAGTATCATACATGGGCTTCTGCACCTTGTCTTTTTCTCTGACCAAGGCCACACTAACAGCAACTAAAGATACTGCCAAGTAAAGGAATAGTGGTTCCCCTGGTTCGGAGGGACTTAGCAATGGTGGGGAAGAAAAGTAGGCCTTTAGATCCTCGAACGCTTGTTGACACTTGGCCGTCCATTCAAATGACTTTTTCAACATGCGGAAGAAAGGTAGGCACTTATCCATCGCCCTTGACACCAATCTATTCAGCGTAGCTAGCATACCATTGAGGCTTTGTACTTCTTTCACACTCCTTGGTGGTGCCATCTCTATTATAGCCCGGATCTTGTCAGGGTTAACTTCGATACCTCTCTAAGATGCCATGAATCCCAGGAACTTTCCAGCCGTCACCCAGAACGCACACTTGCTCAGATTGGGTTTCATGTTGTACGAGCGTAGAGTGTCGAATGTTTCCCTGAGGTCATCCAAATAGTCATCCTCCCTTTGACTTTTTACAAGCATGTCGTTAACGTAGACTTGGACGTTTCTTCCAATCTGATGGGCAAACATCTTATTCATTAGCCTTTGATACGTTGCACCTGCGTTCTTGAGGCCGAACAACATTACTTTGTAGCAAAAAAGACCTTGGCTGGTGATGAATGAGGTCTTCTCCTGATCAGCTTCGTCCAATTTTATCTAGTTGTAGCTTAAAAAAGCATCCATGAAACTTAGCAACTAGTGTTGGGCTGTAGAGTCTACTAAGACGTCAACTCGTGGGAGATGGTAGCTATCTTTGGGCACACTTTGTTCAAGTTCGTAAAATCTACACACATCCTCCACTTGCCGTTGGCATTCTTAATCATCACCACGTTAGCCAACCAGTCAGAATAGTAAACTTCTCTAATGAAGTCAACATCTTGCGGACTTCCTCCGCTATGGCTCGGTCTTGTTCTTGGGTGAATACTCACTTTTTTTGACGGACAGGGGGAAAAGAGGGCGATACATTCAACCTGTGCACCAAGACCGAAGGGTTGATTCCGGGCATGTCCTCATGACTCCAGGCAAAGACGTCCTGGTTCTCTCTTAGGAAGGACGTGAGTGCTTGACGGGCTAATGGACTAGCAAGAGTGCCGATCTTAGTCATCCACTCGGGCCTGGAGTTATCAAAGGGTATCTCCTCCAATCCTTTAACGGGCTTTGCCATCGCCTGTTGCTCTTTTATGTTCATTGTCTATAGATGATCGTCCATTTCCAACATTGCCGTGTAGCACTCGCACACAGTTATTTGGTCTCCACGCAGCTCTCCCACTCCGTATTCGGTGGGAAATTTGATCATCAGGTGGTAGGTCGAAGTTACGGCCTTCCATGAGTTAAAGGTAGGTCGCCCTAAGATGGCGTTGTAGGCGGACGAGTAGTCGACAACGAGGAATGTGACATCCTTAGTAATTTGCTGGGGGTAATCACCAATCGTTACAGGTAATGTAACTGCATTGAGAGGGTATACTTTAGTCCCTCCGAACCCAACAAGTAGGGTGTTGGTTGGAACCAAACGCTTTCTATCAATCCTCCTTTGTTGGAACGCCGGGTAGTAGCAGATGTTGGTGGAGCTTTCATTGTCAACTAGGACCCGATGTTTATTGAAGTCTCCTACCCGTATGCTAACAATGAGGGCATCGTCATGCGGGTGGTGAAGATGTCAAGCATCTTCTTCTGAGAATTCAATGATGGGATTGTCGATCCGCGCCATCTTTGTTATGAAACCCGTCAGTTGAACGTTCTGAACCATCCTGAGGTAAGTTTTACGTGACTTTTTGGACGAGCCGGAAGCAGCGGTACCTCCCACAATCATCCTTATTTCTCCTATTGGTGTCCTAGTGCACTAGTTCTCCCGTTGGGGGGGTTGCTCTTGTGGTGGGTCCCTTCTTTCTTTGCTGACGAATATCTGCAGCTTTCCTTGTCTAATAAGAGTTTCTATTTGTTGCTTCAAGTCATAGCAATCAGATGTGTCATGACCATGGTCACGGTGGAAGCGGCAGTACTTGTCTATGGACCTCTTGTTAGGATCTCCTTTCAGTTTTCCAGGAAATGTCAGGGCTTCTTTATCTTTGATTTGCATTAGGACTTTGTTATCAGGGAAGTCAGCGGGGTGAAGCTTGTGAACCTTCCAGTGGGGGGCTTGGAGTGTCTGTCCTCCAGTCGTTCTCCAGTCCTAACCATCTTCCTCCCCTTATCCTGCCGCAAGTCCTCTTGTCTTTCCCTCTTCCTAGGCTTCTCCTCTCGAGCCAGCAATGCGTCTTCAACGTTCATGTACTTAGTTGCCCTGTAAAGTACATCCGACTTAGTCTTTGGGTCATTTTTGTATAGGGAAAATAAAAACTTACCCTTTCGTAACCCGTTTATGAATGCGGCCACGAGTTCTTGTCGCCAGCCTCGTCAATTGAGAGGGCCTCTTTGTTGAAGCAGGTAATGTAAGACCTCAGCGTTTCGTCCTCTTGTTGCTTGATGTTCATTAGGCAAGCAGTTGACTTTTTGTACCTGTGTCCCTGATGAAGTGCGAGACAAACTGGGCGCTCAACTCTTTGAAGGTGTTAATAAATTTGGGCATCAACCTGCTGAACCAAACCCTTACGGGTCCCTTCAGTGTAGTGGGGAAGGCCTTGCACATGATCTCATCTGCCACTCCTTGCAAGTGCATAAAGGTCTTGAAAGTCTCCAGGTGATCTAAGGGATCCTTAGATCCATCGTAAGCCTCCACTTGTGGCATGCAAAATTTTGGCGAAAGGGGGAATGAGATAACGGATGCAGTGAATGGTGAATCCGTCCGATGGACCAACTAGTCAAGGTTGCTTGAAACTCGTCCTCTGAGGGCGTTCATCATGAAGTCCATTCGTTCCTTCATCATCTGCATCTCTTCTACCAAGTGTGGTGGTAGAGCCGTATGTGTGGCGGATGGTCGACTTGTATCTATCGTTCTTGCCTGGTTGGGGCGTTGCTGCCTTTTGGCCCCTCTTGGTTCCTCCTTTTAGCGCTGGTTCCTTCTTGGTCCTCCTCCTAAGTGTTAAGTGTTGCGTTCTTTTGGCGCAGTTGCTCCTCTAGGTCATGATTCTGCTTGATGAGGCGTTCCACGGTGGCTACGAGAGTCTGAACCTGTCTTTCGAGGGCGGTGGTACGTGGTTCCTCACCTTGATTGTTGGTGGTGGTTGCCATTAAGCGAGTAAGTACCATGCAACTTTTTGTCCAAGAAGCGGTAGTATGTCTTACTTCCTAACTTTCCCACAGACAGCGCCAACTAATGATGCCGAAAATCGTCAGTAAGCTACACGGTCCTCATGTGCTCCAAGCAAGACCTGTGCAACACAAAGAGAAAAAGAAGACCCTACGAAGAGTACCAGTGTGGTATCGGACAAATACCCTTTGATGGTCAAGTTAGAGAATTTCTTACAACTCTAGAGTGCTAGAGCTAGGGTGAATTATGCGTGCCTTGGTTTGTGAGGGTTTTGGGGCTTTTATAGTAGTGTAGAGTTGACATTCATTCCTTGGCAGAGAGGGTCTTTCCTTGTGGAGAAGATCCTTATTAATGTGCGTATCTTAAGAGATTCTTTCCTTGTGGAGATCCTCTTGATTAGGGTTACCTGTGGAGCGCAAGATTTTTCCATATATACTTATTCGTGGAGTCCAAGCAAAGCCATACTAGGCCAATCAAGGGCTTCTTTATCCTCGTCAGCTTCCCATCTTGTTCAAGTTTGTCAGGTGAAAAACGTCGTCTTGTTTGGAAGCGGACTCATCAGGCTGAAATTGAAGTTGTTGACTTCGAGGACGTTTTTTGTCCATGCCCTCGAGTGCACGAGTAAGGCTAACGAGTTTATAGTAGACGAGTTTGTCACCTTTTTTAAATTATCCTCATCAATCAAAATTGAAAACAACTTGACACTTATCCCTTAAGTTCTTTATCCTCGTCATCTCTTCAAAATTTAAAAATTAAAAAAAAAAAATTCCACGCATGCAGGACAAGACGAGATCAGGATTGAAGTTGCCATCCCTATATAGCTACTACCATAAATTAGATATAGCATGCTGTTCAAATTTGATTTCTGTCTAATCATGAATTCAATTCTGCATGTTGTCAAGCCCACCGGCTTCGATTGTCATATATACTTCGGCATGTTTTTGGTACCGAGTCTATTTCTTGAGAAAAACATGCAATTCAATTTACACATGTCACTGTGGGAGATTGTGCGATGTACTATGTAATTGTCATAACCCCACTTAGGAGTTAGGACTAGTAAGATAGGCATATGAGAGGTGCAGGAATCATACTCTCATAGAACTAAGTTATGCCTTCAGAAAGATTATGTCCTCAAAATTTTAATGGTGGCCCCCAAATATTAATGTTATGTTTGGTTGAGACTTGAGAGTATGGTGGATAGAAGGGAAAATATAATAGGAGGAAAGGAAAGTAATTTCTTTGTTTTGGTTGAAGGAAAAGCAAGAAAGGAAAGGAAATCCTAGGAGTTCACATTTCTATGGGACTCTAAGACAACCTACCATTCCAACTCATTTGTACATAAATGAAGAGAAGAGAAACAACTTAGAGTCATCATGCTCAACCAACCAAAATTTAAGCTAAAACATAGCTAAACTTAACTAAAACACTCCAGGCTCAATAAACTGTGGACCAAAATGATTTTTAAACAATACCTTAATACTATTGAAACAGAGTTCAAATCTTCTATCACACTCTTCCTACTCCACTGTATACTCCACAAATAAAAACATGTCACATGTCCATTTAATTTATTAAATGCTAAATTTATTCCTTCTATTATTTCAATTTCCTAAAATAAATAAATAAATAATCCATAATATTTAGGTAATTGACATAATAGAAGGCATCAATTTAGCATTTAATAAATTAGATGGATATGTGACATATTTTTATTTGTGGAGTATATAGTGGAGCAGAGAGAGTGGGACAGAAGATTTGACTCCATTGAAACACGTACAGTTCATCAATAGAATAATAAAAATTATTTCTCTCTCTCTCTCTCTCTCTCGTTCATGCATTGATCTAGACTAAACACATAGGGTAAATTTATGTGGCACATCATTTTCATTATGTCACGTGGCATAATTTTTTGGACGAACTAAACACATAGCTTTATGTAGCACTTAAAGGAAAATATGGACAGAATAACTGCTAATGCAAATGAAATATAACTTTAAGGGTACAAGTTAAATTCTAAAATTTCAGAATGTAAAATTTAAAGTCCTCCATATTTTTTAGGGGTGTGTTTTGCACTTTAACCAACATTTTACAGCAAAACAAGCAGGGCCCAAAACTAAAAAACCACATTAGAGTTTGTTTAGGTAACTTTTTTTTTTTTGGTTTCCCATAGTGTTTTCTCAAAATTTTTAACTAGAGATTAATCACTGTTTGCGCCGGGTGGACCCACAGAGGGGTAAAGCACTGGCCCAGGAAATTCTTTTCAAAGTGCAGGTAGCAGCACTCGAACTAGAGAGCACACCCAGTCGAGTCCAATACAAGCACCTTGAGACTGAGGGCCCAACCAACTCAGCCTACCCCTGGTTTGTTTGTTTAGGTAACTTATTTGCTTAATGCCGAGACCAAAAAATTTATTTTAAGCAAATAAGTTAGTTTTGTTTTTAAAACTAGCCAACTTATTTGTTTAATTACTTTTTGTTTCAAGTTTAACTGTTTAAGCAAATAAACTAACCAAATGCACGTCTATTAATATATGGTATTATTAGGGTTTTTTTCCTGTTGTGTTTCCGTGCATTTTTTTAGCTAACCTTTGGGGCTTTTAATGAGATTCAATGGATGTGGAAATGGTAAAACTAATACTGTTGCTAGTCCATGTTGTTTGACCAAGAGAGAGAGAGAGAGAGAGAGAGAGAGAGTAGATTTAAGAAAACGTGCCACGAACAGGATTTTCATTAGTAGATGAATATAAAATATGAAGGATGAACATACGTTTTGGTTTCTTTCTGATTGAACTTACTTGCTGTAGTCACAATCATTTCACTAGCAAACAAGTTTGTCAACCTATAATTCAACGAAAATGGCTTTAATAATGATGTATCATATTTTGCTTTCCTGTACGTATAAAGTATAATGAACATGTGGGTTTTAATATTCTTCAGCATGGAGTCACATCTCATGATAGCATGAGGTTTGACCCAAAAAAAAAGTTTTTTTAAAAAAGCATGAGATTTTAAACTTTCATTGAAAAGGTTAGCTGATTCACTTTGAACTTTGGTTGGTGAATGAATGAATGGTGACTACCTTGGGCGCAGCCTAAGAAACTTATTAGATGAATAATGTTAGGATTATAATTTTTGCCACAATTTAATCACTAGGTAAGTCATAATTGGTGGAGTTTTGGACCTTATCACTTTTATTTTATTACTCATGGCTTGTTTTGTAAGTGAGTTGCGGTAAAAATTGTGGTCGTAGCATTTTTTTTATTGCTTTTGCAAGTGCAAATTACTGTTTTCTCATTTTTGTTCGTACTGTTCCCAAAAGAAAAATATGAGCATGGGCGTTTTTTCCTCCATGATTGACCATTGCCATTGGACAAGGAAATCTGACTTTTGCGTCCCCCCTCCTTTCTCGCCCGGCGGCCCGGGGATTGTGAATTATGCTATGGATTTTCTAACCAGTTTTTGTTAGACATAATTTTTTTTTTTTAATTACAAATTTTACGTTGTACCTAACCTAAAAATCAATTTAATCTTATAATTTTCTATTTTTTCTTGTAATTTTTTTCTCTCTCAAAATTTCAGCCTTTTAATTTAAATTTTGTTCAAATTAGTTTTATAACTTTTAACTTTATTCAATTTAATCCTTCCATTCACTTTTGTCCCAAAACGTGTTGTTTTGGTATTTTCAAAATTTAAAAATAAAGAAAAAGCTAATAAAAAACTCTTTTTCATATTTTCAAAATTTGAAAGAACGTATAGATTTTTTTTCCAAAAATTTAATACAGATTTCCTAGCAATTTTAATTTCTATTCAATTTTTTTTTAAAGCAACTACATGAATTTAACAAAAAAATTTCTCAATCTTTATGCACATAGATTTAACCAAACATTCGGAGTCAAAAAAATAGCTAGTCAAAAAATCCATTACTTCCTAGCAACAAAACAACTTCTTTTCATCACTTCGCACCAAACAAACAAAGCCACAACATTTGATACACAAAAATCTTGAGAAAAAACTTCGTAAATTGGATTAAATTTTAAAAAAAAAATTTTAGAAAAATGAATTTTATTAGTTTTTGAAATTTTTATATATAAGAAACTAATAAAAACTCAAAATTGTGTCAGTTTTTAGCGTCTAACGAAAGTTTTTTAATGGGTCTAGTTATGGAAGGAATATATTAAATAACAGTTAAAGCTTGGAGGGACTGAATTGAACAAAATTAAAGTTGGGCTCGAGAAAACGAAAATATGGGTATATTATGGAAGAAAAAAAGAAGAAGACATTGAAGTTATCAAAATGGTGTTACTGGCGACTAGTAGGTCCAAGACCAAGAACGGCTCATGGTTACTTTAAAAAAGAAAAAAAAATTTAATTAGCAATTTATAGCATTGATTGGAGGAAGATCCTAGTAGGATGCCTAATTACCAACCTCATTCATTCCTTGAATAAAAAAAAAAAGAGTTCTACATCAATCAAGGGGTTTGCTAATTTTCCCTAAGAGCTCTTTAATTTTAGAAACAACATTGAGACACCCTTAGCCTCGACAGATTTTCCAATGTCCTCATTCCTTTTGCAAGTATTCATGATGCAAAGCAGTAATGTTGTTATTATGCATCATCAAAAGAAACATAATTAAAAAATAAAGGAACTAAATAACAAAAATTAAAGGAGAAAAAAATATGACCGATCACCTTAGGATTTGGGTAAAACCTTGACCAACTAAAGTAACTCAAAAGAAAATTTTAACTACAAACACTTAGAGAGCCTCCTTTTTAAAGTACTCTATATAGGGGAAATTTGGGTTGAGGAATCACATCATTTTTAAAGTTCTTTTCATCACTTCTCACCAAACAAACAAAGCCACAACCTTTGATACACAAAAATCATAAGAAAAAACTTCGTTTATTGGATTAAAAAAAATTAATTTTTTTTTAGAAAAATGAATTTTTATTAGTTTTTGAAATTTTTATATATAAGAAACTAATAAAAACTCAAAATTGTGACAGTTTTTAGCGTCTAATGAAAGTTTTTAAATGGGTAGTTATGGAAGGAATATATTAAATAATAGTTAAAGCTTGGAGGGACTGAATTGAACAAAACTAAAGTTGGACTCGGGAAAAGGAAAATATGGGTATATTATGGAAGATAAAAAGAAGAAAACATTGAAGTTATCAAAATGATGTTATTGACGACTGGTAGGTCCAAGACCAAGAACAACTCATGGTTACTTTAAAAAAGAAAAAAAGAAGAAAAGAAAACAATTTAATTAGCAATTTATAGCATTAATTATTGGAGGAAGATCCTAGTAGGATGCCTAATTACCAACCTCATTCATTCCTTTAAAAAAAAAAGAGTTCTACATCAATCAAGGGGTGTGCTAATTTTCCTAAGAGCTCTTTAGTTTTAGAAACAACATTTGAGACACCCTTAGCCTCGACAGATTTTCCAATGTCCTGATTCCTTTTGCAAGTATTCATGATGCAAAGCAATAATGTTGTTATTATGCATCATCAAAAGAAACATAATTAAAAAAAAAAATAACTAAATAACAAAAATTAAAGGAGAAAAAAAATGACCGATCACCTTAGGATTTGGGTAAAACCTTGACCAACTAAAGTAACTCAAAAGAAAATTTAAACTACAAACGCTTAGAGAGCCTCCTTTTGAAAGTTCTTCTTATAGGGAAAATTTAAATTGAGGAATCACATCGTAAAAATGTGGGATATGTGCTTTAGTTCCCCCCCCCCCCCCCACACAAATAAACCCCGTAATTTCGAGAGCTACCAATAGAACCAATTATGCAGTTATTGTTGCATAATGAGTTATGTGATAGCATACTTTTTTTTATTGCCGCATAACCCATTATGCAGAAAAACCTTTCCTTATGTAGCATACTTTAGTTCAAATATGTGTTCATTTTGAAGCCCTAAATATCTACATTGTGATGGAATAAATTCCACTGAAAAAAATTCCTTATGGTTGAAGAGATACGGGCAAAAAAAGTTATTTTCAGGACTGAGTTTAGCATTGATGATGCCGAAAATCGTTAGTGAACCACACGGTCTTCACAGGCTCCAAGCAAGACCTGCACAACACAAAGGGAATAAGAAGAACCTACGAAGAGTTTTGGTGTGGTACCCGCCAAAGACCCTCCGACGGTCAAATTAGAAAAATCTCTTCTTCACAACTCTAGAGTGCTAAAGTTAGGGTGAATTAAGCGTACTTTGGTTTGTGAGGGTTTTAGGGTTTTTATAGCAGTGTAGGGCTAACATCTGTACCTTAGTTCAGAAGTTCATTCCTTGTAGGAAAGAACCTTTTTAATCCGTGTATCTTCCGAAATTATTTCCTTGTAGGAGTCTTATTGATTAGGGTTAAGCGTGGGGCATAAGATGTTTCCTTATACACGCATGCGTGGAGACCAAGTAAGGCCACGTCAAACCTGTTAAAGGTTTACGTATCCCCTTCAGCTTATCCCCGTCAGCTTCCTGTGCCCAAGATGCCGTCGTCAGCTTCGAGGTGGAGTCATAGACTTTACACTGTTGTCATCTCTCATGAGCAATGCTAGCAACCTTATTATGATCGTCGTCTTTCGCCTTGTCATGAGTGAGTACCAATATTACAAAATTACCCTTGTCAGCTGCTCCCTACTCCATACCCTCGTCGGCTTTAGTTGACGGGGTTATGGAGTTAGCCTTGTAGTTTTTATTATTAATTATTATTTGTTCAAAGAAAATAAAGGTCATTCATGGGTGATTCCTTGAGCAGCCTTTATTAAATGCTTAAGCATGTGGCGCGAGCTAACTGGCCCGCTTCTAGACGAAGGTGTCGCTTCGTCTTCCGTGCATTTTCTATTCATATATATGTCTCAACTCTTCCCCTCATTTCCTACATTTCAACCTTTGCTGATCTTGAGAGAGAGCTCGTTGCCTTCTGAACACCTTGCTTCCATCAGCCTGCTAGTCCCGTCACCTTCGCTGCCATCATTTCATCCTTTTTCAAGGAATCGTTTACTTGTAAGTTCTCTTTTCTTTTATTCTATCCCTTATTTTCATTTTTCTAGTTTAATTAATTCCATAGTGAGGTTGTCAACTTAGGTTCTTAGAATGAATCTGTCGCTTGTAAGTTGTCAGATGTCTAGAGAGGCGACGAGTGAACAGTTGTCGGTCCGCAAGAGAGCAGGCAACGACGAGGTCTTCCGGTTAGGTCATGAGCTCGAGAAGGGCTTCTCTTGGTCGTCAGAGAGGGAAACGTTAGTCCAATCTCCTGACGAGAAAGTGGAAAGTTGTAAAGGAGAAGATGAGGAAGGAGTAGTGAGTGAGGGTGAAGACGAGGGTGATGAGGGGGAAGAGGAGAGGGAGAGTGATGGGGATGAAAATGATGATGATAAGGAGGCCTTAGAAAGTACTTCGGGAGGCCCCGGAGATGACCGTCCTTTCATCTTCCCTAAGATATGGACTGTCAATGACTTTCTACCGACGATGTCGGACAAGGTTTTCAACACTTTAAGTAACTGTTACCGAATTCAAAACGACATCCCAATCTGTCTCCCTGGGAAGTTTGAGAAGTTCTATTCAGGGAAGACCACAGACGTCGGCATGTACGATGCCATGTTCGTGACAGGAGTAAGGCTGCCACTGACGGCATTTCACCGCCAGTTGGCTAATTTTTTGGGTTTTTCCATCAGCCAAATTGCCCCCAATGCTTAGAGGATATTCATTGGGGCTGAGATTTTGTGGGGTCGTCTAAGTGGTGGTAACCATCAGCTAACTCTTGACGAGTTCTTTTGGTGCTATCGACCTCATCATATCGCCTCATTCTAGGGGATATACCACTTTGCAGCAAGGAAGAAGGGGCTGAAGCTGGTATCTGATATGCTTGATTCTAATAGAAATTGGAAGGGTAGGTATTTTTTTGTTAAAGGGACGAATTGGGTATGCTGTCAGGAAGAGTGGGAGACGATGCCTTATGGTTTTGACAACACTTAGGCTTTTGTCAAGAATTCAGGTTAATCTCTTCTGTTTCTTCCCTTAGTTTATTTGTTTCAAATTTATAACACCGTCTACTTTTCTTGTTTTCAGCTAGTGTTCATCCTCATATCACAAACGAGCAAGAAGACTTTATCCGTCGGGTAACAGAGATCCCGATGGTCGAGCGGAAGTGTTAGGACCTCATTACACTCGACACTTTACACCTTTACTGCGGAGGTTCGGAGCCGACACCGATAGCTCGTATGTTAAATGCTTATTCTCGTCGTAAGTGTCCCTTAATTTCTCTCGTCACTTTCTTTTTGTTGTTTCTTGTTCTAACTCTCATCACTCAAATTTTGCAGAAATGGAGGGAGCTAGGCAGAGGGCGCTGGTGCGGGCAGCTGCTGCTCGAAGAAAAGAAGAAGAAAAGAAAACAAAGGAGGAAGGGACATCCTTGTCAGCCCCTAAGGCCGTCGAAAATGTGGCTCCTAAAAGGAAGGCTGACGGGAAGGACTATCGTCCTCCCAAGAAAGCTGCCGTCACTCCTGGGGATAAGCACCCCAAGAAACCGTCGCCCATTAAGCCGAACCATGGGGCAAGCAAAGGGTTAATGACGGCATCAAGCCCCGTCATTCAGGGACTTGATCGCCACCTTCTTACCCATAAGGACTACGTCGTTGAGGTGATAGAGTCCATCATCAAGGATAAGGAAGCAGACCCTTGTGCTGAGCAAGCGACGGAAGAGCTAGGGGCGTCAGGCCTTTTTGACCTTGCCTAGGTATGTTTCTTCCTTTCTTTCTTTACTGACTTTTGTGTTCAATAAGCTGACGGCTTTTCTATCATGTGGGCACTAGTTTGTATGAAGGTATTGCAGGACAGAAGTGTTACTAAAGAGGGGTGATTACTCGTCTATACAAGCGCATCAAGAACCTGACTGACAGGCAAAAGCAGTACTAGGAAGCTCTTCGTACTCTCAATGAGAAGGTGAAGGAGCTAAATGAAAAGCTGGAGGAGGAGGGTCGTTAGAAGAAAAAAGAACAAGAGGCTAAGGCGATGGTGGAAAAGGAGCTGACGACTCTTCTAGGCCAGGTGGAGATGGCCAAGAATGACGCTGTGGCAGAGTTTAAGGCTTTGCAGCCTTTTATAGATGCTTGCGCTATCTATTATGGTGACGGGTTAAGGACTACCTAAAGTAGGTCAAGCCAGTCTACCCTAATTTGGATTTATCCAAGGTTACTATGGATGATCCTCTGCTATCGACACCTGTAGGCGATACTGTTTTTGAAAGAAAGTGATGACTCCACCAAGTTTGAGGCGGATCCAAAAGACAATAATGTCCTCCTCGCCCAACTTGCCGTGGACCAGCCCGTCATCCCTTTAACCTCGTCGGCCAGTCCTCCTAATGCTGAAGACCCTTCTAATGTTGAAGATCCTTCTTCTCGAGGCGTCCAGGCTTTTCCTCCTAAGGGTGACGAGAACCCACAAGACCCCCTGGCCTCCTGAACTTAGCCTTTTCTTTTTATTGTAAATTGGATCTAATTTCCATATAATTTTTTAGTGCCCTTTTGTTTTTTTGGGCTTCGCTTGTAGAAACTTCACTTTATTTATGGTATTTTATACTCATCGCTTTTAGCATATATGTGTTTTTATTTGTATGTTTACTCCTTATGCTTGTATGTATGCTAGGATATGTTTGTACTTCGTAAACTAGGATGAGCCCGTCCACTTGAGGTGTCCTCATGGCCTAGACTCGTCTACTTTAACGATTTCAACTCGTCTTTTTGAACCCATCCTTTTTGTGAACTAGTAAATTCGTCCGTCTTTGGACTTTTTACTGAACTTGTTCACTAGTGGATATCCTCACAAGATGAACTTGTCCACTTGTGAATTCGTCCATTTGTGGCCTAATCATGGATCCGTCTACTTGTGGATTTAATTAGTTCGTTTATTCGTGGATTTTTTTTTTATCCTCATGGGATAAATTCGTCCATTTGTGGACTTAACTATAGATCCGTCCACTTATGAACAATAGTATTAAATTACCCTTGTGGGATGAACTTGTCCACTTATGGACTAAGTCATGAACCCGTCCACTTAATTATGGATCCGTCCACTTTAGTTATAGGTTCGTCCCCTTGTGGACTTGATAATATTGGGTCATCCTTGTGGGATGAACTCGTCCACTTATGGACTAAGTCATGAACCTGTCCACTTAATTATGGATCCGTCCACTTTAGTTATAGGTTCGTCCCCTTGTGGACTTGATAATATTGGGCCATCCTTGTGGGATGAGCTTGTTCACTTAATGGACGTAATCATGGACCCGTCCCTTTAATTATGGATCCGTCCACTTTAGTTATAGGTCCGTCCCCTTGTGGACTTGATAATGAATTCGTCCACTTGTGGACTTTATGTTGACTCATCCTTACATGATAAGGTTGTCCACTTCTGGACTTAATTATGAATCCATCCACTTATGGACTTGATAGTCACGTAGAATAAACATGTAGAAACAAGATAAATATGCCAGTTATTTCTGAATAAACTCCTCTTATTATGATAAATGCATATAGAAAATTTTTTCTTTAAAGAGAAAGACCAGCCCTATGGGCTTAAAAAGTACTGTAGCAAAAACTAACTAAAATAAATTGGAGAATGAGGAGTGTCGGTTTTCATGTTATTATGTATACTGGTAGTATTTTCGGAGATGCTCGGTATTCCACGGGTAGTGCAACTTCTGTATGTCAAGTGTTTCTAGGTGATAGGTGCCTTTCTTCAGCCATGACGTGATTTTGTAGGGTCCTTCCCAGTTTGGGCCTAGCTTTCCTTGTGCGGGGTCTCTGGCGGCGCCTATTACCTTTCTCAAGATGAGGTCTCCAACCTTGAAGTCTCGGTGTTTGACTTGGGAGTTATAGTGCTTGGCCATGAGGTCCTGGTATTGTGCGAGTCTCTATTCAGCTGTCGCCCTGACTTCGTCAACTAGGTCAAGCTGTAGACGTATGGCCTTATCGTTCCTCCTCTCATCATGATTGTCCACCTTGTAGCTCGTAAGCCCGACCTCAGCTGGGATGGCTGCCTCACTTCCGTACGCCAGTCGAAACGGCGTTTCTCTTGTGGGGTTCTGGCTATCGTCCTATACGCCCATAGTACACTGGACAACTCTTCTGGCTTACACCCTTTGCCCCCTCGAGCCGAGTCTTGATGATTTGAAGCAAGGATTGGTTCGTGACCTCGACTTGTCCATTAGCTTGAGGGTAGGTAGGGGAGGAGTAGTGGTTCTTGATCCCCAGCTGTGAGCAAAAGTCCCTGAAGGAGTCGTTATCGAACTGCTTCCCGTTGTCTGAGACCAAGACCCTAGGGATCTCGTACTTGCAGATGATGTTCTTCCAAACGAAGCTTCGTACGTTCTTCTCTGTGATGGTGGCTAGGGCTTCAGCTTCTACCCATTTGGTGAAGTAGTCTATGCCGACTATTAGGAACTTCAACTGTCTCACTACTATCGAGAATGGGCCCATGATGTCCAGTCCCCACTGGGCAAATGGCCACGGAGCTGTCATTAGGGTTAGTTCTTCCGTCGGCTATTTGATGATGTTGCTGAAATTTTGACATTTTTCGCAGGCTTTGACATAAATTTGGGCGTCCTTCTGCATAGTGGGCCAGTAATATCCAGCCTGAATCAGTTTATGTACCAATGACCGCGACCTTGAGTGGTTGCCACAGATCCTTTCGTGTACTTCTCTCATGACATAATCTGTTTCTTCGGGGCTTAAACATCTTAGGTACGGTCGAGAGAAGCCCCTCTTATACAAGACGTCCTTTATCAAGATGAACCGTGCTACCTGAACCTTCAATTTTCTAGCAGCCTCCTTACCCTCAAGTAGTGTGCCGTCTTTTAAGTAGGAGGCTTAAGGGGTGGTCCAATTGCTTTCGAAACTCATTTCTTTCACATTGACGACATCAATCAATGGCGAAAGATGAATAAAAGGAGAGTACCTTATAGAGGATGACCATGTGTTCTGTTGATGAGGCCTTGGCAAGACGGTCGGCTTGTCGTTCTTTCCCCTGGGGATTTGAACAATCTTGGCCTGTAGGTCGTCCACCCTTCTATTTTCTTGCTCCAAGTACTTCTTCATCCTCTCGCCCTTACATTCGTAATCACCATTTATTTGGTTTGTGATGACCTGGGAGTCGCAATGGATAATCACACTCGTGGCTCTTGCTGCTTTGGCGAGATCTAGTCCCATTACTAGAGCTTCGTATTCCGCTTCATTGTTGGTCATAGGGAAGTCGAGACGAACCATGCATTCGATCTTGTCCCCTTCTAGAGAACGAAGTACAATGCCTGCTTCACCAGCCTGTTTGTTGGACGACCCGTCAGTGTGTATATTCCACTGTGGATACTCTCTTGCCCCCTGACTTTCTACGTTAGTGAATTCTGCAATGAAGTCAGCAACCACTTGTCCCTTAATGGCAGTACACGGGCGATATTGTATATCGAATTCACTTAACTCTACTGCCCATAATGTCATTTGTCCGGCAGCGTTAGGATTACTTATTGCTCGCCGTAAGGGTTTTTCGGTCAGGACGATCATCGAGTGGGCTTGGAAGTATGAATTAAGCTTATGAGCTGCTGTAACTAAATCAAAGGTGAGCTTCTCAATTGGTGGGTATCTTTCCTTTGCGCCTTTGAGTGCTCGACTTGTGTAATACATGGGCCTTTGCACCCTGTCTTCTTCCCTAACTAAGGCCGCGTTGACGGCAGCCAAGGATACCGCCAAGTAGAGGAACAGTTCTTCCCCAAGCTGGGAGGGACTCAGCAACGGAAGGGACGAGAGGTAGGCCATTAGGTCCTCAAATGCCTACTAACACTCAGTCGTCCATTCAAAAGATTTCTTCAGCGTGCGGAAGAAAGGTAGACACTTATCCGTCGCTCTTGACATGAACCTGTTCAGCTTGGCTACTTTGCCATTAAGGCTTTGCACTTCTTTCACAGGGGTGCCATCTTTATTATGGCCTGGATCTTGTCTGGGTTGGCCTTGATACCCCTCTGAGACACCATGAATCCTAGGAACTTTCCTGCCGTCACCCCGAATACACACTTGTTTGGGTTAAGCTTCATGTTGTAAGAGCGAAGGGTGTCAAAGGTTTCCCTAAGATCATCCAAATGATCGTCCTCCCTTCGGCTTTTTACCAGCATGTCGTCGATGTAGACTTGGACATTTCTCCCAATCTGCTGTGTAAACATCTTGTTCATGAGCCTCTAATATGTTGCGCCTGCGTTTTTTAGGCCCAATGGCATGACTTTGTCACAAAAAAGGCCCTAGCTAGTTATGAACGAAGTCTTCACCTAATCTACTTCGTTCATTTGGATATGGTTATATCCTAAAAATGCGTCCATGAAGCTCAGCAACTGGTGTTGAGTCGTAGAGTCCATAAGGAGGTCAACCCGCGGGAAGGGGTAGCTATCTTTGGGGCATGCTTTGTTCAGGTCTGTGAAGTCCACACACATCCTCCATTTCCCATTGGCTTTCTTGACCATCATGACGTTCGCCAACCAGTCGAGGTAGTAAACTTCCCTAATAAAGTATGCCTCTTGTAACTTGTGGACTTCTTCCGCTATAGCCCGGTCCTTCTCTTGGGCGAACACCTGTTTCTTCTAATGGATAGGTGGAAAGGAAGGCGACATATTTAACCTGTGCACCATGATCGACGGGTTGATTCCTAACATGTCTTCGTGGCTCCAAGCAAATACGTCCCGATTCTTTTTGAGAAAATTATGAGTGCTTGGCAGAACGTTAGGCTAGTGAGGGTGTCGATCCTAGTTGTTCGTTTTGGTCGGAAATCGTCAAGAAGTATCTCTTCAGGTCTTTTAACGGGTTCTGCACTGTCCGATGTTTTTCTATGTTCATGGCCTAGAGATGGTCGTCCATTTCCATCATAGCTATATAGCACTCGCATGCAGCCACATGATCTCCTCGCAGTTCTCCTACCCCATAATCAGTAGGGAACTTGATTATTAAATGGTAGGTCGAGGTTATAACCTTCCACGAATTGAGGATAGGTCGTCCTATGATGGCATTGTAAGTGGACAAGTAGTCGACCACAAGGAATGTTACATTTTTAGTGATCTGTCGGGGGTAGTCGCCTACCGTTACGGACAATGTGGTGGCACTAAGGGGGAATACCCTTGTTCCTCCAAAACCGACGAGCGGAGCGTTCGTTGGAACCAGTCACTCTCTGTCAATCCTCATCTACTAGAACGCCGGGTAGTAAAGGATGTCGGCTAAGCTGCCATTGTCAACCAGGACTCGGTGTGTGTTATAGTCCCCTACCTGGATGCTAACGACGAGTGCATCGTTGTGCGGGTGGTGGAGACATCGTGCATCTTCCTCTAAGAATTCGATGACGGGATTGTCGATCTGTGCCATCTTGGGGACAAGGCCTGTTAGCTAGACGTTTTAAACCATCCTGAGATAAGTCTTACGGGCCTTTTTAGATGAACTAAAGGCCGCAACGCCTCCTACAATCATTCTTATATCTCCTATAGGCGGCCTAGGATGCTCATTCTCCCGCCGAGGGATCTGCTCTTGTGGTGGATCCGTTATTTCTTTACTAACGAACCTCTGTAGCTTTCCTTGTCTTATGAGAGCTTCTATTTGTTGCTTCAAATCGTAGCATTCGGCTGTGTCATGACCGTGGTCACGGTGGAAGCGATAGTACTTGTCCCTAGACCTCTTATTAGGATCTCCCTTCAGCTTGCCGGGAAATGTCAAAGCTTCTTCGTCTTTGATTTGCATCAAGACTTGGTCGATCAGGGCAGTCAGCGGGGTAAAACTCGTGAACTTCCCCGCGGGGGGCTTGGAATGCCTGTCCTCCCGCTGTTCTCTGGTCCTAGCCATCTTCCGCCCACTATCTTGCCGTACGTCTTCCTGTCTTTCCCTCTTCTTAGGCCTCTCTTCTCGGGCCAGCAACGCATCTTCTGCATTCATGTACTTGGTTGCTCTGTACAGCACATCTGACATAGTTTTTAGGTCATTTTTGTATAAGGAGAATAGGAACTTACCCTTTTGTAGCCCATTCGTGAAAGCAGCCACAAGTATCTTGTCGTCAGCTTCATCAATCGAGAGGGCCTCTTTGTTGAAATGAGCTATGTAAGACCTCAACGTCTTGTCCTCCCGTTGCCGCAGTGGACTTCTTATACCCGTGCCCCCTGATAAAGTGAGAGGAGAACTGGGCGCTTAACTTTTTGAAGGTACTAATGAAATTGGGCGTTAACCTGCTGAACCAAATCCTTGCGGGTCCCTTCAGCGTAGTGGGGAAGGCTCTGCACATGATTTCGTCCGCCACCCCTTGAAGGTGCATCAAGGTTTTGAAAGACTCCCAGTGATCTAATGGGTCTTTGGATCTGTTGTAACTCTCCACCTGCAGCATGTGAAACTTCGGTGGAAGGGGGAATGAGGTGACGGATGCAGTGAATGGCAAATCAGTTCGATGAACCAAGTCATCAAGGTCACTAGACCCCCGTCCTCTGAGGGTGTTCATCATTAAGTCCATCCGTTCCTTCATCATCTGCATCTCGGAGACTATATGAGGTGGAATCTTATCTGTGATTGATTGCCGGCTCTCGTCTTGCTACTCTGGCCTGCTTAGGGCATTGCTACCCTCCGACCCTTCTTGGTTCCTTCTCTCAGCGCTGATGCTTTCTTGGTCTTCCTTTTGAGTGTTAGCGCCCACGTTCTTTTGGCGCAGCTGCTCCTTCAAATCATAGTTCTATTTGGTGAGGCGCTCCACAGCTGCGCCTAGAGTTTGAACCTGCCTCTCGAGTGTGGTCGTGCATGGTTCGTCTCCTAGAGCGTTGGTGGTGGTCGTCATCGAGCAAGTACCATACAACTCTTTGTCCGAGAAGCAATAGTATGGCTTAACAAGTAGTTAGGTTCCCATAGACGACGCTAACTGATGATGCCGAAAATCGTCAGTGAACCACACGGTCCTTACGTGCTCCAAGCAAGACCTGCATAACACGAAGGGAAAAAGAAGAACCTACGAAGAGTACCGGTGTGGTACCGGCCAAAGACCCTCTGACGCTCAAGTTAGAGAAATCTCTTCTTCACAACTCTAAAGTGCCAAAACTAGGGTGAATTAAGCGTATCTTGGTTTGTGAGGGTTTTTGGATTTTTATAGTAGTGTAGGGCTGACATTCCTACCTTGGTTCAAAAGTTCTTTCCTTGTAAGAGAGAACCCCTTTAATCCACGTATCTGTCGGAATTCTTTCCATGTAAGAGTCTTTTTTATTAGGGTTAAGCATGGGACACAAGATGTTTCCTTATACACGCATGCGTGGAGACCAAGTAAGGCCATGCTAAACCCGTCAAAGGTTTACGTATCCCTTTCAGCTTATCCCCGTCAACTTCCTGTGCCCAAGATGCCGTCGTCAGCTTCGGGGTGGAGCTGTAGACTTTACACCATTGTCGTCTCTCATGAGCAATGTTGACAACCTTATTATGATTGTCGTCTTTCGCCTTGTCATGGGTGAGTACCAATATTACAAAATTACCCTTATCAAGCATGTTTGTTTGTTTTTATTTTTTGAAGCTTTAATTTTGCTCTGCGACCTCTAGTGGATTCCGCCAATGGGCGTAATAAGTTCTCCTGAAAACAGTTAATCCATTGAGTTTTTGAACTTTGACCCTACATGAGTAATGGCAATAATATAGCAAATTGCAATAGGCCACAAGGTGTGGTTTAGATTCTTTGTGTAGGTATCGCTCACCAAGTCATATCATCGAACCCTTGGGCTGTTGTGCACGTACGCCAAATGTAAGGACAGATATGAAACCTATAAAAGGCCTAGATCCTGGACAAAAATTTGAGGGTCCTTTTGGTTAAGAGATAAAAGGTAATTTTGAGGTATTGATGCCTGTTAACGAGTCTCGAGAGTATTTGTTAAGGTAAACTTAATAATATGGATTATAGACCAACCACTTTTTTATGGAAAGCTTTCTCAAAAAAAAAAAAAAATATATATATATATATATTTTTTTTATTTTATGGAAAGTCATTGTTTAAAGCATTTTAAAAAATGAATATAGAAAATTCTATTTTATTTTTACTTTTGCCAAAACTTTTCAAAAAGATATACCAAATAAACTCTAAATTCGGTCTTGAGTTACTACTCATGATTAATTTCTTTTAAGACTTAATGTAACAAAAGAAAAAATAGAAATAAAAAGTGTTACGTCCATAATATTTTTACAATAAATTATAGGTGGCAAGTTATTATTCATTTTAATTTGAATTCACAATCAAAATTACTTTTTTGCCCACCCATAACAACCAGTAATAACCTACCACTTAATATTTGTTATGAAAGTGTCGTGGACATAGTATTCCTCATAGAAATAAATATAGGAAAATGCTAAAAGTCACAAATTAATTTATAAAGAATTTACAAACTATTAATGCAATGAACGATTATTGATAAGTAAAAAAGTAATGTTAATAGTAGGCCTAGATAAGAATAGTTTTTTAAATGTATTCAAAACTTAGTAGGGAAAAAAGCACCTCCTTTTGTTTGAGGTAATTCACAATTTTTTTCATAATCTTTGCACTAAGCAATTTCTCCATCGATGTTTCAAAATGAGTAAACAGCCACATTTCGTTACTCTCTCAGTTAAACTTACAAAAATATTTTGTTTTTTGAAATATTCGTTTGTGCAAAGTCTAAAATATCCCAAATAAATGTGAAAATACCAAAAATGCCCCAAGTAAATTAAACCCACGGCAAACACAACTTAAAATAAACCCCAGCTCATGGAATCCATGCACTGCCTCCAAACTTGACTTACAATATGCAGCTTGCTGAATATGATTAGTATTTTAACAACCTGATAAATGCATATTTGAATTATCATTTGCGATTGGTGACACATGATCTTTACGAGCGTCATGTCATAAATTTTGTAGTATGATTATTCATTCAAATACTTATTTATTTATTTTTATTTATTTTTTTTGAGAAAGACTTATTTATTATCTTTTTAAAGTGTTATAGATCACATTTATTACTACATCAATTTATAAGTTTTTTTTTTTTTTGGGTAGTAAAACTAAAATTGGTTATAGGTTCAGCATTTTCTCCCAAAAAAATTATGGATTAATAGAAACCATAATTAAATATAAACACTAGCTAACTATAATTTAAATGAAATTAAATATGAAAAAGACTCATTCAAAGTCATAACCTGATATATATATGCATATATTTTTACACTATTGTTTGGATTTATAATTATTTGACATTGCTCTTTGCTTTTTAGCTCCGACAGTGCATGTTGCATAATTTTTTTTGGAATCATATGAGTGACGATAAATCAATAATCACATTCACATTAATGCTCTTCTCTTCGTATGAAAATATAGGTGCATGTCAACGTGCACTAGGTTTTGTGTCATTTTAGTTGACAGATTCTAAAATTTCTAGATGTATTCGTACGGCATGGAATTGTGTTGTTTTAGTTACAGGCTATGAAATTTCTATATATACGTACGAGTCAGTTTCTTTGATAGGAACGTTGGCGCTACGAGGACAAGATAGGCTTCAAGGAATCAAGTTTGAAAGCTTCATGCATGCATCATGTTCATGTACTCTTTCATGCATTTATATCTATGTATACACTATTGTTAATAGTTTCAATAAAATGGATTTTTTTTTTTTTTTTTTGGTTTTTAATTTGGAACAAAGTTCTCAAATATTAATATAGGATTAAATTTTTTTTTTTTTAAATTCTAAGGACATTACCTACTATGAACCAAAAAAAAAGTTTTTTTTTTTTTAATGAAAAGGAAAAAAAGAAAAGAAAAGAAATAAACAATAACTCATTCACCTAACAAACACCTTATCGATAAGTTGTTGTGTCATGTCATATCGCTAACTATTGTATAGCGCTCTGAAGTCAAATGGAAAAAAGAGACTTGTATATAAGATACCTCCTTCACAGTATCGCCAAAAAAAAAGTTAATGGCTTTCGTCAAAAATCAAACACAGCATTTTCTTGGGAGCCAATTAACGTTAAGAAAGCCTAAAACTAAACCGACAGAAATTGTTTGCAACAATTAGGATATGAATGAGTGCACATGCATGCATAATGAGTATCCATCTTATAGATCACTTTAATTCTAAAATCAGCTCATCATATGGTTGCAATATATCTTATTTGTAATACTCTCTATTACGCTCATAAGTTAAGTCAAGGATTATCTTGGTGTGAGATTGCACATTACTCATTTTAATAGGCAACTTTCTGGATGAATATTTTCCAAAAACAACTTGATCGTTTGCCTGTTGTTCTGGATGCTCATAAATAACAAAAAGTATATCATTGTAGCTAGGGCAAAAAATCTTATTATACATTCGTTATTGGACATTTTGTACACACTCTCTTTTGAAATTGTGTTTTAAAAACACAATTTTAGTTAAAATTAAACGATTTCACATTTTTAATTAAAATCATATTTTAAAAACACGATTTCAAGCCATGTAACCGTGTGTGTATAGTGAGCATGTATAATGAGTATGTGTGACTATTATTACTCCTATTGGATAATGAGAAAATTCAACCAAGTATATTTAATCCCCAAAGGCATTTAATAATAGACTAGAAGGTTTTTTTTTTTTTTTTTGGGTGAATAATTCAATAGTTAAAATATGGATAAGAAATTTGAACCTTAAATATTTTTGTTGAAAAAAGCAAATCTTGAATTTTATTCATTTTTAATTGTTGGCAAATTTAGGTTACAGCATTAAAATTTGATGATTTATTGGTAAAATGGCTAGTGACCACACACATATATCATATATGCAATTAAAATGCAAGATAATATTCTAATTACATAATTAAATATATAAGTAGCTGTCCATGGGTGTTATACGTAATGGCTTACGATATATGATGTTTATGTGATCCTAACTGTCTCATCACTGAATTCAACCATCTTATTCTCTCATATTCATATTCATTTGATCGTCGATGCTGCTCGCCATTCTTCACGCCCATATTCAACTACATACTGAGTATTGAAAATGACCTTTAATTTTTATGTAAATAGTAGAATGTATAGTAGCCACGTTTTTTTTTTTTTTTTTTTTTTGACATTCGGGGAAATATACATTGTATTTTACAGGCAGCCAAATCCTGTGAGCAATGGATGGCAGGTCATTTTATATAGATATGGATGCTTCCGACTACTAATTGATCTTGAGGTTGAAGTTGAACAACAATGGTGACGTGTTTTAGTGTATATTTACATCATAATTCATAACATGCAAATATGTCCACAAACAAAATTTTTGCGTTCACACAATTTGGTGAAGTGATTAATAAAGATATGGGGAAGTTGGAATAGTCAAATCTTGAAGAATTTACATAAGATTCTCTAGTCAAATTATGTTTCTTAGTACATTATTTAGGTAGTATTTGGTCAAACATTTAGTTTGTTTCGTCATCACATACGTTGTTCATACTTCTGTTTATGTGCCCAATTGGAATTGCCACATACACATTTAGTTTAGGTGGGTTATTTATTATTGTTCTGATTTCTTTACAAAGGGAAGCTTCCATGCTGAATTTCTTACCAATTCCAGTCCATATAGTTAACGACAGCTTCAGGTTGATAATTTTTTTTTATATATAGTTTTAATGCGTCCATTTCTGATAAATGTACTTTTTATTATTCAATCAAGATACTAATCAATTTTTAGTATTGGCCGAACCTCATATATCTTATTCAATCATCAAAGACTTATCAATTAAACTGATTAAAACTCACAGCTCCAGGTTGATAATTAAGCAGAGTAGTTTTGATTTTTTATTATTATTAATAATATGTCCAAGCTCTTTTTAGGAACCCTAATGCTATGGACCTCTGTCCTAATCGATTGGCAATGACTTTGTTTAGGGATTGAAGTTGGAAAAGTTGTACACGTTTGCTTGACTATTAATACGACAGCGACTTTAGTATAAATTCTTAGGTGGGAATATTTATTGGTCATGCGACTCGTGACCTTAGAATCTTCCAAAAATTGTACAGAGAGATTGAATTTTTTTGGAGGACTTGGCTTAACAAATTAAATGTTCATACCCAATGCATAATACTCATGCTTTTGTTGAGTTTAGGAAAAGTGATTGGAAAATAATCTTACTTCCAATTTTAGAGAGATTGATTCCCCAATTTTTGAACTTCAAACTGATCACCAACTTGGGAGAAGCACATATAATCACTTACTAGGAAAAAGGTTTGAGCATGCACCTAGCTAGAGCTTCGTTTTATCAATTGAAAAAAAAAAATGTTTTTTTGAAAAATATTTTCCTCATTTTTTGTGTTACTCAATTAAATGGAAAACTTTTTTCGTGGTTGACGGAAAAGTACAAGCATTAATTGTATTCTAGAACATTTCATACTCATAAAATCACCACAATTCACAGATAAACTTCACAAGACAAAAAATTGTACCTCTCCAAAGACGGGCTGTTTATGTTGACCGTTTTAACTAGATCATGGATTTTTTTTTCCTCTAAACAACATTTTTTGTTTAACCCAATCACTTTCCCACTTTTTTTTTTTGAGTTGTTTTCCTATTAATTTGAGGCTTCAAAATAACCCAAACAACAGAAAATGTGTTCTTTGTTTTTGTTAATGAAAGTTTCTGTCATAATTATTTATAAATAAAATAAATATTAATAATTTTAAAGGCAAGCCAAATAGCAAAAGATATTTTTGACTCATTTTTAGTATGTAAGAGCATCCACATTGGTGAACCTATTTTTTTAGCAATTTGGCACTACAAAAAACTATTTTGTCTATTTTACCTAATCACTTTACAAAAATTCAGTATTAGTAAATCTATTTTAGATTTCAACATAATAAAATAATATAAACATCAAAATAAAATAATATATTTACTACAATAGTGTGAATACAAATAGAAAATCAATATATAAGAAAAGAAAAAAATAAAATAAAAAAATAATAATAGCAGTAACGCAAAAATAATGTATTGCAGTGTGAATGCTCTATAAAGTTTGGAGAGGGCCAAACTTTGAAGTTTGTGTATGTGGAAGTTACGAAATGGGCTTCAAATGTGCTTGGGCCTTGAGGAATGGGCTATTGGGTTTAACACATAGTGTTGATTATTTTGTTAGAGAGTAGAACATCTTCATCATCGGAACTGGATTTTGGTAGAGATTAGAATTTCTTCATCATCGGAACTAGGACTACTTCAGATATTGGTCAGTACAAAATCGAGTGTCTATATTTCCTTTCACCTTATATAATAGAGTCATCCTTGCATGACAAACATCAAAGACCATAAATAATGACGTAGCCACAAAAAATTAGGTACTAGTTCCTAGGCTGCTAAATCTGAAACAGAATTCCACAATCTAGCATAACGAACGCTCCAACATCAGCTTTGCATGGAATGCTCACTAGGAAAATTCCTGTGGTTAATTAATGTTCACATAAAGGCAGTTGATAAGCGCTAAGCCTAGCAAAATGTTAAATTCATGAATTAACCATGAATAAATGTCCATTGCTCCAGTTTCAACTGAGAAGATAAAATCTATAAACTTTTTTTTTTTTTTTGAAATAATTACAACATGATACTATCTCCGCAGCTCAAACCCGTTTTTCCTGACCCTCTTGTCATTTTGTGCATGAAAAAGTGTCAATTCAACTATATAAACTAGAGTAGGATGCTAGAGCAAATATTTGTAACATAAAACTATATGGATGAGTGAAAACCGTACTTATACATGAATGTATTGGTTCTTTACCTTGCTAAGAAAAATCTTACTGTGTTTAACAGATACTTTCAAAACTTTGCTTTGTATTTTCCCCCTTACTTTTTAATGGAAGAATAATTGTTCCCACGGCAATAAAAATTTTAAAATCAATTACTATAATGCAATGGACCAAGAAAAAAAAAAGGCCTAGAAGAGGTAGGGATTGCCATGGGTAGGGTATGGGTATACCCGATCCATACCCGACCCGAAAAGCTTACCCATGGATACCCGAATATCAATATCCATTAATATCCATACCCGAATCTTACCCGAATTATTATCCATGGATATCCATACCCTACCCGAAACCCAAAACCTTTTTTTTTTTTTTTTTTATGCAAATCATTTTAACTTAAAAACTAACCAGCTCTGTGTTGAGTAGGGCCTTACAGAAATTTAAGAGCTAAAAATGAAGTGTATGGTAACCCACTAAAAAGAGCTTTATACTCTTAAAAATTTTACACAGAAAAGCTGAAAGTTAGAGCTTTTAGGAAAATTGAACTACTGTACATGCTTTAGAAATTCAGATCTTTAGAGCACTATTCACTATAAATTTTCCAAACACTCAGAACGGTAAAGAGATTCTTAGTCAAAGCTCTATATCACAAAAGTTTTAATGCTAAAGCTCCACAGCTCTATTTTCCTAGAGCAATAATCGTACAGACCTTGCCTTCTTTGAACTCTTTGCAACTCATGTTAGTAAAGATCAAAGTTAACTAAAGGTTTACTTGGATCTTTTAAACTTAATATAGAGCAGAGAACATCTTAGCAATCTACAAAAAATACAATATAGATCAGCTCAATAATATAATTCAGTCGGCATTCTAACAAATTTGATGAAACATTGCAAACCAAACCCATGACAGATCCTACATTCCTATATTCTGTTTATCATGAGACAAGAATCCTACATTCCTATATTCTAAAAATTCCATATCACAGATGGTGCAGCAACAGAAATTACACAATCAAGTCACTGAGCAATATTTTCCTCTGCCTCTTCAGTTGTTTGTCAAGCAAATGCCAACTCCATGGTAGTGAAGATCAGCATGTAAAATTGCATCAAAACTTTGGTCTATGCTTTACAAAGTCCACATCTTCTGCAAGTTGCTTTCCTACGCTGTGAACATCAAAAATTTGCCAGCAATCACCACAAATTCACCAGAAAGAGCTCTTAAAAAAAAAAAAGCATCAAAGAAAACAAACTTAGGTCTATGTTCAGATTTAGCATATACCAATGAATTTTATATCTTCCCATAAAATCTCAATCAATTTGGACCCCAAAAATAACAAGAAATCAGAACGTCGTACAATAGTATATTTTTTGCTTACGCATTTGACAGTGCCTTACAGGATACAAACCTTATGCAGACTCCAAAAAGAAAAGTAGTAAACTCTCTCCAAAATTGGGCTTTTTAGAATGCAAAACCATATGAAGCAACTCCTCCAAAATGAAACCTATAACTTTACCAAAATGTTGGTCTGGTCAAATATTGACCTAGCATTTCTACATTGTATGGGATGTTAAACAATTGTGCACTTACCAAAGCCTTACCTGAGTACCTTCCATATAATCCATTTCACACAACTGGCCACACTGAAAATTGACTCAAAACCAACTAATTACACGAAAAATCATGAAAATGATATGCTGTAATATTCCTTTATTCCGTCTTTCAATCGACACATACAGCCAAGCTCCAACACAACCAAAATTAATTCAGTCCTTGACCATTTTCTTCTACACAGATTTGGATTGATAGCAAAACAACTTACTGGAATCTCATTCTTTCTTTGTATGAAATGAAAAGAGGCTAAAAGATTGAAATTAATCCAATCAGATATCATGCAAATTTAGAAAGGCAATGGAGCTATTCAATTGCTTTGTCATTGATATAATTTAATCATACGAGGATTACTCCCTTAGGCAAGCCAAATTTGTGGACTTGCAGAATTTGAGAAACAGAGCACAAGAAGAGACTATAACTTGGAAATTTTGTTTAGAGCTGGTCTGTCAATTATATTATATACAAAATGAAAAGTACACCAATAGCCTAATTCATTTCATTTTCTTTTAAAATTTGAACTTCAAGTCTAGATAGAAATAATTAACCAAGCTGGGGGTCTGGGAATTTTGGCTTGCCTCTGTACAGAAATTCACTCCTCTCTATAAATAGACATATCCCCAAATAGAATCAAACACCTTAATGCAATCAAAAACCAAATCTAACACATACCCAGTTGATAAAATTCAATCAAAAACCAAATTCGACACATACCCAGCTAAATTCAAACTCTAAAACCAAAATCTAACACACACTAGTTGACAAATTCAATCTAGAAAAGTAAACAAAAGTTAATAATCAACTAGACCCAAATACCCACAGAAAAGATTTTTCTTTTGAAACCAAACAGGCAAAGAATGAGTCATTCACTTCAATACAATAATCCCAACAGAACCCATTTTCTAAAACCAAAAACGTATATCACTGTTTGTTCAACTGAAAAAATATTTGTGCAAAATAATAAATAAAACGAAGAAATTGGGCTTGCCTGAAATTATGATTTTGGAATCAGAAACGAAGAAATTGTTCAACTGTTTTTGGTTGCCGATTTCAGCTCCAAGAAGCTGAACACCCGCAGAGTCGCAGATCGTTGGCTCAGGGACTCGTTGGCTCAGAAACACAGAGTCAGAACAGAGAGAGAGAGAGAGAGAGAGAGAGAGTGACGACAGAGAGATTTAGGGTTTTTTAAAAAAAAAAATAGGGGTTGGGTATGAATATTATCTATACCTTACCCGAATAATTCGGATAATATCCATACTCTACTCGTTAAGTTCTACCCATCAATAACCGGTATTACTCAGAATAATTAGATCGAGTAAGGTTGGATATCCATTACCCAATATGGTCATCCCTAAGAAGAGGAGAGTCATATAACAACACTAGCATTGGGATGCAAAAAAATTTCTATTACACGTTCTCAAATCTTAATTTATTTATTTTATCATTTCATTTTACAGCTTACAAAACATCCTAATTTCTACTTTTAAATATAATTTATTAAAATAATATAAAATATACCAACAAATCCTATAAACAAATCAATTCTCTCACTTTCTCTCCCATCTTTCTCTTTCCTCTATTCCTCCCTCACTCCATCAAACCCACACAACCACTCCACCACCAATGAACCACAACAACCCACAACCAAAATTCCAACCACTGAACATGAAACAAACAACCAACCAAACAAAACCCGAAACCCACCACTCCACCATTGAAAATTCCGAAACTGAAACAACTAACCTACGCTAATTCAAAGAAGATCCAACCACCGTACACATCCCAACACCACCAAAACAACCAACCCATACCGATTCAACAACACACACCAATTCAAACCCATACCGATTCAACAAACCATAGCCGATTCAAACCCACACCGCTTCAACATCCCAATCACCAAACCCATCTCAAAATTTTTTTTTTTAAAAAGCTACTGTCGATCTACACCTGTCTGAGAGAAGGAGAGACAGAAAGACATCCAATCAAGCTAGAGCTGAGATACCTAATCTGATTACCCAAATGGTGAGAGACGAAACCCACTGATTCTTACCAAAACGATTGATGATTCTGTTGAAGTGAGATGACCCAAACAAAACCCCAACACCGATGGAGCTTGGTCAACCGCGGATCCAAATGAAACCTTAACCTAAACTAACCAACAAACCCTTGAATCTTCTGTTTAAGGAGAGAGCAATAGGGTAAAGAGGGGGAAAAAAAAAAGAAAAAAAAAGTAGAGGGACAGAGAGTGATTGAGTGGCATGGGAGAGAGAGAGAGAGAGAGAGAGAGAGAGAGGGGGGGGGGGGGGGGGGGGACAGAGAGTGATTGAGTGGCATGCTCGACGTAAGGAGGCACTAAGCTCAAGATTAATAGAATAGTAAACTAAAAATGATAATTAGATAGGGCAAATCACACTCTCCTTCTTTGAAGTTTGGAGAAATGATACTCATTTTCAAACTTGGAAGGAAAAAACACTTTCCTTTCTTGATATTTAAAAAAAATAATACTCCCCGCCTTTAGTTGAAATTAGTAATAGAATATTTTAATTTTTTAAAGAATTTTCCTTACCAAAGTTTAATCATATTTAGTGAAAAGAGTATTCACATAAAATAAAATAAAATAAAAAATGAAAAGATCATATTATAAAACATGTTACTTAAGTGGATTTTTTAGTTTCTTCTAACACATTCCCAATTGATTTTTTAAAGTTTGATGATCCTCTTAGATTTTTTAATTGCACATCTCTCCAACACTTTGAATCAAAATTTATGAAATAAAACAATTTGTTGAATCTTTCAAGCTTTTATTGTTTAAAAATGAGTTTGAAATTTTTAGAGTCACTTATCAATATAAAAAACTTTCAGACATGGGTAAATTGGATAGAATTTATGTAGGTGCATGTATGTATGTATGTATGTTTATCAAAGTGTTGTTGTGTGGGTTCTAGTTAGCTCAACTGGTAAAATCTCTGATGGTTGTATAAGAGATTTGGAGTTCAATCCACGCCTACATCAAAAACTGATTGGTGTCTTGGTCTGATGATAAAGAGTTATCATCAAGATCGGACACTATAAGTTGAAACTCTCTAAAAAACAAAAGTGTTGTTGTGTTGCTATTTTTATTTCATTGCAAATTATTTTGTTAGACCACATTTTCATGACATAGGATATCTATTTATAAATTTATTAAGCTAGTTTTAATTATTTGAAGTACAAGAGAAACTCTAGAAGTTCAAATCAATTATTTTTCTTCATGCAAGTCAGGTGAGGTGTCAATGGCTATTGGCTTCTACTTTCCAGCTCATTTTTACATTTACTTCTTTATTGCCAAGTATTGTCTCTTTGGCTGAATTATTGAAGTAGCATCCACTTATTGAATTGCAAATTACATTTCAAGCATTATAGACACAAGGGAAATAGTCTGGGCTTTTTCCAAATACCAGAACTACTTCTCAAAAACTAATTTTTTTAGTTATATTAATTTCAAAATTTTGGTTTAACACATTCAACGAATATAAAATCTTCGAAAAAAAAAGCAAAAGAAATAAGATAATAGAGCATGAGTAAATATCCAAAACATTGTATAACAAACAAATCGAGCATTTTCAAACAAAATCCATCAACGGAAATGTCTTTGAACTTTGAAGTAAACCCATATATTATACTAATTTGCACATAACAATCTATCTACACATAAATTCCAAAAATCAATGGCTCAGCTATGCTAAAATACAAGAAATTTTGAGGGCTTTGTCGACATTTATCTGGTTATTCAGCTTTTATCGTATTCACTGTGGAATCATTGTTGGGCCATGGGATGGGAAGTTGTAGGTGACCAGCTAAGGTGTATTTGTTATTGTGAATTTGTAAATAAAAGTCCTTAACATCAATCTAGGTTTTCAAAGAAGCGGGAAAGAATAAGCGGGAAGAGATGATTGCCGAAATTTTGGGTTTTGTAAAACTTTTAAGAATAAGTTGAGGGCAATTTTGGAAATATGCTCTTAACTAAAACGTAGGTTAGTACACAACATTTTTAACATCAATTTAATAGAGTTTGGTTAAATAAATGTTAAAGAGTGAAAATGCTTTCTTTTTTTTTTTTTCTTTTTTTTTAAGTTCAGGGGTGAATGTCATTTTTCCAAATTTCAGGGGAGAGCAAGGTTTTTACACCATGCTAATGCTCTAAGGGACGTAAGGAGGCACACAGCTCAAGACTAATAGAATAGTAAACTAAAAAGTATAATTAGATATAATTTCTGGCAAGAAGCAAACTCAAACACCTCAAGCCTTTCTTGCTTCTCTCTTTGTACACACAAACATGACATTTTTTAGTAACTTGAAATTCCAACTTAGCAAGACCAGGAATGAGGAATCCGCTAACTAGTATAACTTTCTTCCAATCTCTCAATATTTAATATCCAATCAAGAGATTAAATTATGAAACACATGTTAATAAACACTCTTTTAGGATGTCTTAGAGATCCTGTTTTGCATCTTCTTTATTCAAAGAATTACTAAATATAGGATTTAATCCAACAAAAAGCATTCGAAATGAAATCTATGCCAATCATCTATATATACTATAAAATAATTCGACAACAATATTTTTTTTAATTAATTTATAACATTTTATTATTAAAAAAAACAATGCGACTTCCATTCTCTCTTTCAACTCTCAACCTCTTATAAAACCCTAAACATATTCAAGGACTCACCAATTACCATCACCGTCTCTCTCTCTCTCTCTCTCAACCTTCAATCCTTCTAACCCTTGCCTTCACGAACACCTTCAATCCTTCACTTAGATGGCCCTTCATGTAACCCCGAGATGGACCTAGGAATTCAGGCTAGCAAGGGCTAGAGTATAAGAAAAAAAAAATCAAACAGGCATCCATATAGTATTAAAAAATTATAAATACTTAAAATCGTTGTTTCTATATATATTAAGATGCAATCATTTACCAACAAAGACAAAAAAAAACAAAATAATGTCTTTTTTTAATACTAGGTTGGCTAGGATTTTTTATTTTTTGAAGTTAGAGCATTCACATTGATGGTGCTAAAATTTTTAGCTTTTAACACCTTAAAAAGTTACTTTATCTATTTTACTACCTTACTTTATAATACACCAGATATCAAATGTTCTATTTTTTTTTATAACTTCATTTAAAATAATATAAACAAATCATTAAAATAATAAAAGAAGCAAAGAGAATTTGAGTTTTTTAATTGAATGAAGAAATATAATATTAACAAAATATTATATTTTATTTTTAACAATTGATTATAATCAATTGGTATTTATACTAGTTTATTGTAGTTACAAAAAATTTAGCTTAAGCTTCTCTAATAACACATAATATTTTGGTTCTTTGGTGGTAAAATATATATATATTTTTTGCTAAAATACATTCACCATTGTGAATATTTTTGTTAAGTTTTTTGGTTGGATAGTTGCTATTTAAGTGAAGCTAATTAGGCTTATTGTGGAGAAAGGAGACCTAAGATTTTGAAAGGGAACTAACTACAAAAATGAAAAATATTATAATTAAAAAAGAAAAATTGCCCGGGGGGCCCGGCCCCTACCTGGGTCTGTCCTTGATGTAACCCCATAGTAAATAAATATTTAGGACTCCACTTCATCATACGGAGATAGTGGCATGAAGATTTAGATATCTACGAAAGTCAATTTTTTTTTCTTTTGAGAAATTGTTCAAGATGATTGTGTGAGCCTTTGTTTTGTTTCTTTGTAAGTAGGTTATGTTTTGTATAAGTCTTCGTTTGTTTCTTGGGAACGATTAATTTAGATTTTTTTTCCTCGTAGTTTTCTCACCAATCAACCTAAACACAATGGAATTTCTTTATCTATCTTTGATGTTAGGTCTCAAATTTCATCGGTATAACTTTCAGGTATAGAGTCAATAACCTTTAAATAATTAACACAACACCACAAAATATTCGAATAATGTCAAGGCTCCCAAAAGCTAAGTTATGCTAGCTTTGGTTAAATAAAGAATAGAATTCGACTGCATTAGCTTTCCATCCTACAGAACAGAGTATATTTATGTACAGAATGTGACCCTAGGCAGTAACATAATTCAGAGGCATTAATTTTGATGGTAAGAATGATACAATGCTAAAGATGCACAAGAGTTAATTTGGTTGAAGAAGATAGACGTCCACCTTTTGTAACAACATTGGATTGTCATAGAAACTAGAAATTATAACATGTCCAAGCCTCCTTTTTCCTCTCTATTCTTTTTTGTTGAGTCTAGGGAAACATCATAGAAGATCAAATTCTATATGGACTTTAAAGAATGGTTAGTGATTTTTTTAACTTTAATTTTAGGAATTTCCCTTTACTTGTTCTCTTTATTTGTTAGTGGAAGTGAAATTGTGGTTTTTAGGTCTGATTTGGCACTTTGGTTTACTATTCTTTTTAAATTGTGTTCTTTTAATTCAAAACTTCTGAATAAGGTTCTAAATATATTATAGATTTTGGGGGGTGTCAATGTCAGTTAGTTACAATTTTGTTATATTAGATGTTACCTATAAGATAATTATAAACATGCTATGAGTTTCCATGTTTGAAAGACTCATCTTCATCAAAATGTATAAAGGTTTAAAAAGTAAAATTTTATTTTAACTTTGGGGGTTTAATAGGATTTAGCTTTTGGTGTTTTGATTGGTTGGTTTTTGATTTAGGTGGTTGGGTTAGATTTTGTTTTAATTAAGGTTTTGATTTAGAACTCTTTTTCTTCATCTACTGTAATTTCAAATGGTTAGTGATTAAGGTTTATTTAGGCTATTATCGAATTGGCTTAACCTCGGACTCATGGTGTGAGATTTTTCACAAAGATAGTGCTCAGTGAAGGCGTAACAAGCTGAGCTGAAATGTAACAATATTTTTTTTTTTTTTTTTTTGAGAATCGAAATGTAACAATATTTGATTTTCTTGGTGAGTGTAAAAGTTTGAGTTTGAGTTTGAGTTTTAAAATGTTTTAATTTTTTTTCTACAAAGTAATTATCTTTTTCTATCATTTATTATTATTTTAATATTTTTTAAATAAAATTATTTTTATGATTTAATTTAAAAGAGATTTCATCAAACAGCTTTATTTTAAAAAGTTAGATATTTTTGGTGTTTTAGAAGGTGCAAAAGTGGTGTAGAAAGTAAGTTGCACATTGTTACGGTGAATATCAAACTTTCATCCTAATTAGTTTATGTAGTTTGATGATACAGCTCCTTTTGCTCTAAAGATTGAACGAGGATGTGTATGGGCTTGTAAAAAATATGATGGGATGTGCAAAGTGATTTCTTAGCCTAAGGTTTGTGTTGATATAGGAATAATATGTGCTTAACATATCGTTCTTTATAACTTTTGCTACTTTTGTTGTAAGTGAATTAATAGGTGCCTAGGTTCATATTTTAAAATTTTATTATTACTTTTTCTAATTTTGGGATTGTAATGTTAATTATTTTTTAAATTTGCACTTAATTTGGGGTCAGAGTATGACTCGACCGACAACCTAGATGGTGTCGACCCACCGGTCCAATCCATCATAGCTCCTGACGGCTTCAGGGAGTTCGTCCTGCTCCCTCTGTGGACGGTGAACGACTTTGTGTCAACCATCAAGCTAGCGCACTTCAACACGCTGAGGCAAAAGTACCAAATACCCGACACCATATCCATCCGTCTACCATTCAAATCAGAAAAATGCTATTACTACGGTCTTGAGGACGTTGGGGTCTACAAGCAAATGCTAAAAGCTGGTCTCCGTTTTCCCCTGAGTGCCTTGCACCGTCGTCTCCTCCAATACCTGGGTCTGGCCGTCACCCAGATATATCCGAACGCATGGAGGGTTTTCTTAAGCGTTGAGGTATTGTACGGTGTGATGTCCGACGGAGCTAGATGGTTAACGGTGGAGGAATTTTTCCATTGCTACCGTCCGTTCGAAATTACAAAATCAAGGGGCATGTATAGCTTTGTGCCAAGGAGTCCGGTACTTAAGCTAGTGTCCGAGACCCCTGACTCCAACCGGAACTGGAAGGGTCGTTACTTCTTCCTTCGAGGAGATAATTGGATGTGTCGTCTAGGTGATGACGACTACATGCCGGTAGATAAAACGTGGGGGATAATGCCCCCGTCTGGTACGAGTCCGTCTACTTATCAACCGTCACCCGTTTTTCATGGGTTTACTCTTAACACCCTTTTTTTTTATTTTTTTTTTACAGCTAGGGACCGTCCACTTATTTCAACCGAACAGTTCGGCTTTCTGGAGAAATTTTTTCAAAAGACTAAGTAGTCTAAAAGGACCTGGTCGAAGCTCGTCACATTGGACACGTTACACTGGTACTGTGACGGTCCTGAACCTACATCCGTCGCCCGCCGATACGACGCAGGTGTACGCAAACGTAAGTTCTGGAATCCTTCCGTCGATATTCTTACTTTATGTAGTCTCTTTTTTAACCGTCTTCTTTTTGTAGAAATGGACGACGCCAGGAGACGGGCTATTAAACAGCGGGCGGCAAAAAAGAAACAAGGGGGCGATGGTTCATCAATGGATCCGTCACAGACGGCCCCTAAAAAACCATCCTCTGAGAGATGGGACCGTCATGCCAAAAAGTAGAAACTTGTGATGGGTCTACCTGCCGGTCAGGGGTCCGGCATGGTGAAACAGCCTCCCAAGCTTGGAATTGGCAAGGGTAAGGGCCTGATGACCAACCCAGACCCCGTGAAGGAGAAGTCCCCCGTCCTGCTTCGCGAAGACCCCCAATACGCTCTCCGTCGTATTGGTTCCATTATAACTGATGATGACTACGAAGACCTTGGAAATCATGCCACCGAAGCCATGGCTGAGACATGTCTGTTCAGCTTAGCTCAGGTTAGTGTTCGTTATAGGCTAACTCCGTCATGTTGACTTCGTCTCATTCCTTTCCGTTTTCAACTTATTTCTATCCGAATTGTGGCAGGGTGTGATAATGGCAAAGGGCTTGTCAGACCGTTGCCTGGCCCAGGAAAGAGCCCTTGAACGAGTACATGCAAAGGCAAAGGTGACGGCAGAAGAATTGGACGAGTTGAAGCTGTGGAGAGTCCGTCATGAGCAGAAGCTAACGCTCTCTGAGCGGGCTCAGGAGAACTTAGAAAAGAAGGTTGAGCTGCTCAGGAAGACGGTGAAAGCTCATGACGACAATGTCCGTCAAGCTAAAGTTGATGCCGTCAGAAAGTATCGTGACTCCGACGTGCTTCTGATGGAGCTTGGTTCTTCTTTTAGCGACGGGTTCGATGACTGCATCCGTCAGGTGAAGGCATCATTCCCTGACCTGGACTTAGCTCACATAACTATAGATGCCGAGGCCCAAACCCCTACTCACCCCGTCGACTCTGAAGGGACGGAGGAACTTTTTGGCGAGGTTCCAGGTGATGACGGGGTCGCTAAGGCCGCAGAAGAAACAACCGTCGCTGATTCTCACCAGCCATTGCCCGACGGCCTTGAAGAAACCGTCATAGTTCAAGACTGATGTAAATTGTAGTGATAGGGAACAATTTTATCTTTTGTCTTTTACTCAACTCTTTTTGCTAAGTATTAGACTTTCTATTATTGAAATCTACTGTATCAGTTAAACCCCTTGGGTAACCCGTCCATATTTGGACCAGACTTTTTGTACTTTGCATGATCCATTCAGTATATTTCGGACTATCCGTCCACTTTCATTGAATTTCGCTTTTTTATTTGGCCTATTTATGTAGCTCTTAGTTGATCCGTCCATGGTATGGACTTGGCGCATTTCTATCTGCTTTGGTTGATCCGTCCACTTTGTGGACTCGTAGAGTTTTCATCCTTTGGGATGATTTGTCCACTCTATGGAATTCGTAGAATCTTCATCCAATGGATGATTCGTCCACTTTGTGGACTTGTAGAATTTCCATCCTACGGATGATCCGTCCACTTTGTGGACTGGTAGAATCTTCATCCTATGGATGATCCGTCCACCTTGTGGACTTGTAGAATTTCCATCCTATGGATGATCCGTCCACTTTGTGGACTGGTAGAATCTTCATCCTTTGGATGATCCGTCCACTTTGTGGACTTGTAGAATTTCCATCCTATGGATGATCCGTCCACTTTGTGGACTGGTAGAATCTTCATCCTTTGGATGATCCGTCCACCTTGTGGACTTGTAGAATTTTCATCCTTTGGATGATCCGTCCACCTTGTGGGCTTGTAGAATTTCATTCTATGGATGATCGGTCCACCTTGTGGACTTGTAGAATTTCCACCTTGTAGAATTTCCATCCTATGGATGATCCGTCCACCTTGTGGGCTGGTAGAATTTCATCCTATGGATGATCCGTCCACTTTGTGGAATTCGTAGAATCTTCATCCTATGGATGATCCGTCCACCTTGTGGACTTGTAGAATTTCCATCATATGGATGATCCGTCCACTTTGTGGACTTCGTAGACTCTTCACCCTTTGGGTGATCCGTCCACTTGGTGGACTAATTTTCATCCTTTGGATGATCCGTCCACTTTGTGGACTTTGAATTTCAACACCATGCATTTCATATTTTCTAAATAAAAATTCCTCTCATTATACCAGTTCAACAGACCAAATTGTTTATGGAAAAGAAAACTTGGGTTCTAATAAGTAAAAACTATGAATGTTTAAAATTAAATTGAAAATAAGGCGGTAGACATTGTCTTATGACTACCGCACTACTGGTAGTACTTCTTCAGGTGCTCCGTGTTCCAGGGGTGGCCCAACTTCCTTTCGTCTAACGTCTCCAAGTAGTACGTTCCTTTCCTATGCCATGAGATAATTCTGTACGGGCCTTCCCAGTTAGGACCCAGCTTTCCTAGGGATGCATCCTTCGTAGCGCCAAGCACTTTTCGTAATACCAGATCTCCCACCTTGAAGTCCCGGTGCCGGACCTTGGAGTTGTAGTGTTTTGCCATCATGTCTTGGTACCGCACCAGTCTCTGTGCTGCTGCTGCCCTGACCTCATCTATAAGGTCAAGCTCTAGACGCAACGCTTCATTACTCTTGCTCTCGTCATAGCTTTCCATGCGGTAGCTCGTTAGTCCTACTTCTGCCGGTATGAGGGCCTCAGTACCATACGCCAATCGAAACGGTGTCTCTCCTGTTGGCGTTCTTGCTGTTGTCCGGTACCCCACAGAACACTTGGTAGTACGTCCGGCCATATGCCCTTTGCCCCCTCGAGCCGGGTCTTGATAATCTTTAACAAGGACCGGTTCGTGACTTCAACTTGTCCGTTGGCCTGTGGGTGGGCGGGTGACGAGTAGTGATTTTTGATTCCTAGCTGAGAACAAAAGTCCCGGAATGCATCGTTGTCGAATTGCTTACCGTTGTCTGAAACGAGCACTCTTGGAATCCCATATCTGCAAATAATGCTTCTCCATACAAAGCTGCGAACGTTTTTCTCCGTGATAGTAGCAAGAGCTTCTGCCTCCACCCATTTGGTGAAGTAGTCAATACTAACCACCAAGAACTTTAGTTGCCTTGCTGCTATCAGGAATGGACCCATGATGTCCAATCCCCATTGTGCGAACGGCCATGGAGCCGTTATAGGTGTGAGTTCCTCCGTTGGCCGTCTAATGAGATTGCCAAACCGTTGACACTTGTCGTAGGCTCTAACGTACATATGGGCATCCTTTTGCATTGTCGGCCAGTAGTAACTCGTTCGGAGTAGCTTGTGTACCAGAGACCTTGATCCAGAGTGGTTCCCGCAAATTCCTTCGTGAATCTCCCTCATCACGTACTCTGCTTCTTCACGGCCAAGGCATCTTAGGTATGGTCGGGAGAATCCTCTTTTGTAGAGAACGTCTTTAATCAGGATGAATCGGGCAGCCTTAACCCTCAATTTCCTCGCGTCTTCTTTGCTATCTGGCAGCTTGCCGTTTTTGAGGTACGTCACAATTGGAACCGTCCAATCGTCTTTGGTGCTCACTTCCTGCATTCCAACGTTATCTAATAGTGGTGAATATTGGACGAAGGACAATACCTGTTCTGGGGTGATCACAGATTCGGCCGAAGCAGCCTTCGCGAGTCGATCTGCCTCTTGGTTCTCTTCTCTTGGGATCTGAACTATCGTGAATTGGAGGTCATTCATTCGACCCTTTACTTCCTCGAGGTAGCTTCTCATTCGTTCATTCCTACAATCATAGCTCCCATTGACTTGACTGGCTACGATTTGAGAATCGGAGTAGACTACCGCTTTCCTAGCCCCAGCCGCTATCGCAAGCTCCAATCCCGCCACCAGGGCCTTATACTCTGCTTCGTTGTTCGTAGTGGTGAACTCCAAACGGATCATGCATTCGATCTTATCTCCTTCCGGGGTGTGGAGTACGACCCCGATTCCTCCCGCATGCTTGTTGGAAGATCCGTCTGTGTGAATTCTCCATGTGGGTGTCTCTTCTGCCCCCTGCTCCTCAGGTGTAGTGAATTCCGCAATGAAGTCTGCCAGTATCTGCCCTTTCACAGCCATTCATGGCTGGTATTGGATATCTTACTCACTCAGCTCGATAGCCCATAAAGCCATCCGTCCTGCTGTCTTTGGGTTGCTCATTGCTCGCCGTAAGGGCTGATCCGTCAGGACTTTTATGGTATGTGCTTGAAAATAGGGCTTGAGTTTTCGAGCTGCAGTCACAAGAGCGAAAGTGAGTTTCTCCATGCGTGGATATCTTTCCTCTGCCCCTCTTAGCGTCCGGCTGATGAAGTACACGGGTTTTTGTATCTTTCCTTCCTCTCTGATGAGAGCTGCACTTACCCCTACTAATGAGACGACAAGGTACAGGAACAATTCCTCCCCTGGTATGGACGGACTAAGCAATGGCAGGGCCGAGAGATATGCCTTCAACTCTTCAAATGCCCTTTGGCATTCGTCCGTCCACTCGAAAGATCTCTTTAATGTTCTGAAGAAAGGGAGACACTTGTCCGTCGCTCTTGATACGAACCTGTTTAAAGCTGCTATCTTCCCCGTCAAGCTTTGCACTTCCTTTACCGTCCTCGGAGAAGATAGTTCCATAATCGCATTTACTTTCTCTGGGTTGACTTCAATGCCCCGCTGGGACACCATGAATCCTAAGAATTTTCCAGCGGTAACCCCGAATGCGCATTTGCTTGGATTCAACTTCATTTTATACGTCCGAAGAGTGTTGAAAGTCTCCTGGAGGTCCTTTAGATGATCGGACACCTTTGCGCTTTTCACCAACATATCATCTACGTAGACCTGGACATTTTTGCCAATTTGGTGCGCGAACATTTTGTTCATTAATCGTTGATACGTGGCTCCCGCGTTTTTGAGTCCGAACGGCATCACCTTGTAGCAAAAAAGCCCCTGGCTTGTCACAAATGATGTTTTCTTTTGATCAGTTTTATCCAATTTAATTTGATTATACCCTGAGAAGGCGTCCATGAAGCTCAACAGTTCATGTCTCGCGGTGGAGTCTACTAAGGTGTCAATGCGCGGGAGTGGGTAACTGTCTTTAGGGCATGCTCTATTCAGATCCGTGAAGTCAACACACATTCTCCACTTCCCGTTTGATTTCTTGACCATTACCACATTGGCCAGCCAATCAGGGTAATACACCTCCCTTATGAAGTTTGCTTCTCATAGCTTCTGCACTTCCTTTGCCACGGCTCGATCCCGTTCGGGGGCGAACACACGCTTCTTTTGTCGAACTGGAGGGAAAGAAGGTGATACGTTCAATTTGTGAACTATGATTGTTGGATCTATTCCCGGCATGTCGTCATGGCTCCATGCAAACACGTCTTGGTTCTCTTTGAGGAATAACAGGAGCGCATGTCGAACCGTTTGGTCGACTGAGGTTCCGATCCTGGTGGTCCGGTCGGGCCTTGAATCATCCAGTCGTACCTCCTCCAATTCCTCCACGGGTTCTGCTACTGTTCTCTATTCCTCGATGCTCATTGCCTGTACATGGTCATCCATTTCCATCATGGCAACGTAACATTCCCGCGCAGCCACCTGATTTCCGCACAGTTCTCCAACTCCGTATTCGGTGGGAAACTTGATCATCAGATGGTAGGTAGAGGTGACGGCCTTCCATGCATTGTGAGTGGGCCGTCCAATGATGGCGTTATATGTTGAAGAGCAATCAACCACGAGAAAGGAAATATCCTTGGTTATCTGCTGCGGGTAATCTCCAACCGTTACAGACAATGTAACGACGCCTAAAGGATAAACCCATGTTCCTCCGAAGCCAACAAGGGGTGCGTTTGTTGGGACCAGTCGTTCTTTGTCCATCCCCATCTACTGAAATGCGGGGTAATAGAAGATATCTGCAGAGCTCCCATTGTCCACCAAAACCCGATGTATGTTATAGTCCCCTGCTCGTATGCTGACCACAAGCGCGTCGTTATGTGGGTGGTGAAGGCGTCGCGCATCTTCTTCCGAAAACCCGATGCTAGGACTATCTTGTCGTGTCGCTATTGGTGAAGCACCTGTTGACTGGACGCTTTGAACCGTCCGTAAGTAAGTTTTTCGGGCCTTTTTGGATGACCCTGCAGAAATATTGCCCCCTACAATCATCCGTATATCTCCGACGGGTGGCCTGGGGCGCTCATTTTCTCGTCTAGGATTCTGCTCCTGGGGTTGATCCGTTCTCTCCTTCCTTATGTACCTCTGCAACCTTCCTTGCCTGATAAGGGCCTCGATCTATTGCTTCAAGTCATAACAGTCCGTCGTATCGTGGCCGTGATCGCGATGAAAACGATAGTATCTATCTCTTGACCTCTTGTTTGGATCTCCCTTCAACTTGCCCGGGAACATCAAGGTTCCTTCATCTTTGATTTGCATTAACACTTGGTCAATTGGAGCTGTGAGGGGGGTGAAGCTTGTAAATCTTCCCGAAGGTGGTTTGGATCTCCGGTCTTCTCGTCGGTCTCTAGTTCTTGCCATCTTTCGTCCGTTGTCCGGTTTCGTATCTTCCTGTCTTTCCCTTTTCCTTGGCTTATAGTCTTCTCGGGCTTGCAAGGCATCCTCGGCGTTCATGTACTTCGTTGCCCTGTAAAACACGTCGAACATAGTTTTCGGGTCATTTTTGCATAGAGAGAACAAGAACTTACCCTTCCGCAGCCCGTTCATGAATGCTGCCATAAGTATCTTGTCATCTGCCTCGTCTATCGAGAGGGCTTCCTTGTTAAAGCGGGCTATGTATGATCTTAAAGTCTCGTCTTCTCGTTACTTAATACTCAATATACACGCAGTAGACCTCTTATGCCGATGACTTCCGATGAAGTGTGATACAAACTGTACGCCCAATTCCTTAAAAGTGCCAATGGAATTGGGTGTCAGTCTACTGTACCAATCTCTCGCAGGCCCTTTCAAAGTGGTGAGGAAAGCCTTGCACATGATTTCATCCAGCACACCCTGAAGATGCATTAATGTTCTGAAAGATTCCAAATGATCCAATGGGTCTTTAGATCCGTCGTAGTTCTCTACATGAGGCATGCAAAACTTTGGAGGAAGGGGGCATGAATTCACTAGCGCTGTGAAAGGCGAATCCGTTCTGTGGACTAGGTCGTCCAGGTTACTGGATACCCGTCCTCTAAGGGCGTTCATCATCACATCCATACGTTCCCTCATCTCCTGCATTTCGGCATCTATGTGAGTCGGCAAAGTGTCTGAGACGGATGGTCGATTGGTGTCTTGCCGCTCGGGTCTAGTTGGAGCGTTTCTGCCCTCAGGTCCTTCTGCGTTTCTTCCTTCCGGACTAGCACCCTCCTGGTCTTCCTCTGGTGCACTTGGGTGTGCGGTCTTTTGTCGCAGCTGTTCTTCCAAATCATGATTCTGCTTGGTGAGGCGCTCAACCGCCACCGCAAGCGTTTGGACCTGCCTCTCTAGAGCTGTGGCGTGCGGTTCGTCGCCTTGATTGTTGTTTGTTGCCATCGATCGAGTGAGTACCATACAAATTTTCGTCTCAGGAATAGAGCGAGGCTGAAATAATCAAAAGATATTCCCACAGACGGCGCCAACTGATGATGCCGAAAAATCATCAGTAAGTCGTAAGCACTCTACTCACCAAAGCAACACTTGCAAAAGAGGAAAAAAGAGGACCTAAAAGAGAGCACCGGTGTGGTGCCGGCCAAAAACCCTCCGAAGGTCAAGTTAGAGTCTTACTTTTCAACCCTAGAGTGCCAGAGTTGAGATAATTGTGCGTACCTTGCTTTGTGAGGGTTTTGGAGTATATATAGTAGCGTAGGGCCGAAATTCACGCCTTGGTCAAGAAGTCCTTTCCTTTTAGGAGAGTAACTCGTGGAATTTCGTATCTCTTAGAGTTATTTTCCTTATATGAATCTTCAATCAAGGCTAACGTGTAGTGCAAGAATTCTTCATATATACGTTGGCGTGAATTACAATCAAGGCCACGTCAGCCCCAATCATATAGTGTGATTTGAGGTAGCCCGGAGAACGACGGGAGAAATTATGTGCATGCATTCTACTCGTCCGTCCACTACGTATCCGTCCTCCTTGGTCATATAACCCGTCACCCTATCGTAACGATTTCAACCATATGTGGTGGTACCGTCACGTTGGTTTTATCCCCTATCAATTCTTTTGCTTAGCTATTGGGATTTGACAAATAGATGTTAATGTTGATTTTGACAAAATTAATTTTATTTCGGGTTGGCAGGCACCATCATTTGATTGGAATAATTTTTTACTTTTATTAACATCTTAAAGGATAATTGAAAAATGCATTTAATAGAAGAAGAAAAAGAAACCAAGATAATTGTGCATATGTTATATATGTATCACATTTATATAAAACATTTTCACGCATATCGTGAATTAGTGACTAGTTAAAAATATATACAACTATAAGAGGAAGTTATTTATTTTTTATTTATTTTAAATATGACAACTTGATAAAGTAAGAGAACAACGAGACAAGGTAATAACCTCAGTTGTTTTTCGAGCATTGTAAGATAAAAGGAGGAAAAATCCAATACCACAAAAATTTATAGCAACTAACCCAAGTCATCAAAATTGAATAGAGCCAAATTATCCAGCACTCAAGCGAATCATCAAAGATAAATGCAATTTTAGAGGCATATCAGAATTGTAAAATTTTAATAATAACAATAACAATAAACAAAAAGAAAAAAAAAACATTTTCCTGATTTCTTGTAAGTAAATACTAAATAGAATGCCATGATCCAACCACCTATGCCTTGTAAGTAAATAATAAATAACTAATTGTTATTGTTGGGGTAAAAAAGTAATATTAGTGTTAGATTCAAATTTGAATCAATAACAACTAACCACCTATAATTTGTTGTGAAAATGTTGTGAACGTAACATCTCTCGAATAGAGTATAACTATGGGCCCGAACTTGATTTTCCAATGGATTATAGACTGAGTAATGCCACAACATTTACAAATTTTATTACATATATCTTTTTCGTTATTTTAATTATAAAACATAAACGAAACAAATATTTCAAAATTGACAAAATGCTATTTTAGTCTCTATATTTTTTTGGTACAAATTTTTTTTTTTAAATTGAGTTGATGCTAGGGATTAAATTGACTCAAAGTTGAAAATACTAACATGGACTACATTGACTGTTATCAAAATGTGAGGACCAAATTGACAATAACCTCAAAATGTATAGACCAAAATGATATTTTTGCAAAAAAATAAAAATAAAATAATAATAATACAACGCTAATCACATCAATCGTTATGTCTTGAGTATACTTTTTGTATTATATATATGATAGAAACTGATAGTAAACCTATAAATCATAAAGGAAAGCGAAGGTTAGACGTCGGTGTGGTGCCAGTAACTGGCCAAGGGCCCTCCGATGACAAAGTTAGATATTTAGGGTGAGTTTAACATCAATTTTAAACTTTAGCTTTTATCTTTTAACTTTTATGTACAGTTTTTTAAAACTTCACTTTTTCTAGTTTTTGTCACTTTTTCAAAAAACTTCAAGGTATAAGTATACTTTAGCACACTTTCAACAAAAAGTTAAATAAGTTGTTTTCAAATGGACCCTTAGATTTATCAAGAGAGTAGTAAAATAATTCTTTATGCTTATATTGCATACCTTTCCCTTCAAGTATTAGGTTGACTTTATACTCTCTTGCCCATAGGGTGTTGAATGCTTTGTCTTTATGAAGTAAAACATTTATCATCTTTATGATGGCATATATGAGGGCCAACGGCTAGTCGTTCATTGGTGAGCATATGTTACTCATCATTTATTGTGAGTGTTTAATTACTTGTTGTGGGGGCCTTTTGCGTCAATGGGCCAAAACTCATTCTGCTACACCAAGGCCTGTGAACTAATGGGTAAGAGAGTTGGGATTGGCCTGATGGGGTTATACTATAGGCTAGCTTGTGTGCAAGCCAAGCATGACCAATGCTTAGACAGGGCGAAAAACGCTGTAGTAGGCTGGGCGTCCTTGCAAATGCAGTAGGTGATGTCTTAGCAGAATAGTTGATGTAGCATACATAATAGAAAAATACCACAACTGAACAAACGATACAATAGGTATATCAAATAATGTCACCATGGGGCGATTGATACAACAAATAATAATCAATGCTACAATAGAACAACTGAAATAACAAATATAATGAGAAAAAGATGTTGCAACAGAACAACTGATACAACAAATACAATAAGAAAAAGATGCTGCAGCAAAATACCTGATACAACAAATACAAAAAGCTACTATAGCTGAATAACTGGTAGCATCGATCACTACAACTGAACAAATAATAACGTAAATGTTAAACAAGTTAAAAGAAGTTGCAACATGAAAATAGCAACAGCTCTAGGCAAACATGATAATGCTAGCTCACTATCCCAGTTTTAGGTTGAGTTTTTTAGCAGGAACAGGTCTAAAAAGGGAACCAAACCCTAACACAGACAACTTCATTGTAGGTTTCTTTCATTGTAGGTTTCTGCCATTGAAGTTACTCTTGCTAAAGAAAGGGCCTAAGTGGTTTTGGATTATGATTTATAGAATCCCAGAGAGTGGGTACATACAGAGGAGATAAAAGATGGTCTATTGATGCATACCCTTATTTTTGCTGTGTTTTTTCTCTTCCTTTTTTACCACCTTCTTTCTTTCTTAGGTCTTATTACTCTTATTTTTCTTGCTATCCTCTCTGTCCCTTTTTCTCTTTTAGTTTCTTACTGCTATCTTATCGTGTGTCCCCCTTTCATCTATGGATACTTTCCCCTTTTATAATGAATTGATTCCATGAGATTTCTCCCTTTTGTTCCTAAAGCTTCACCAATTGTTTTTGGCTTCTTGTGGGCATCTCTTCAAGATCACCCACTAACTTGTTGGTTGCCTGGCCACTATCTTTGCATAGAGTGTGTTTGTTGCACAACTCCCCATTTTAGGACAAAACTTCTTTGTTTTATTTTTGCCTTATCCAAATGGATAAGGATTGGAGGTTCTCTCTCCACCTACCTCTATGGCATGCATCAAGTGGTCCAAGCTCTTTGCTTGCATCTTTTGGGTGAAATGTCATCCTAGCAAGACATTTTTCCCAAGAGAAGCCTCAGTAGAAACCCCAAAATATAACCCTATTCCTCTCACCACCAAACCACACCCTTTGAGACCCTTGACTTCGAGCCCACCTCTCTTGTATTAACTGTGTACATGTAGGTGGTGCTTTGGCCCTTGTACGTGAGTTCCACTACCCCCTGCATCTGCCTTCTTTCGCTCCCATTCCATTTTTGTTGTTTTTGTCATGTCTCATTCTGCTACATGTCTCTTATGTCTATGCTTATCCTCCGTGACATGAAGGGCGTGGGCTCTTGGCTTGTACTGTCTTCTCATTTTTCCTCACGGGCTTGGACATTGCCTTGGCAAAAGCCCTTGTCTATCCAACCAGTTCGGCTTCTACTCCTATTACTTCTTTTTTTGCCGTGTCCATGGGTTTGCTGGCTGTCATTCCAGCCATGTTGGCCAATTAGGCTAATTACCTCTTTCTTAGGGCCTCCACAACCCATTACTTTTACCTCTTGTTATGGTTATGAACCCGTTGGGTGTCATTCCAACTATGTTGGCTCATTGGGCTTATTACCTCTTTCCTTGAGTTTTTCCGGCCCATTTACTTTTCTTTTACCTCTTGATGTGCCTATGAGCCTATTAGCTGTCATTCCAGCCATGTTGGCCTATTGGGCTAATTATCTCTATCCTTGGGCTTTCACGACTCATTTACTTTATTTTTACCTCTTGTTGTGCCTATGGACATGTTAACTGTCATTCCTGCCATGTTGGCCCATTGGGCTTATTACCTATTTCCTTTTCCATTTCCTTTTGTCTTTCCTTATTGTTGGGTTTCTTTTGTTGTTCGGCTCTTTGTTAAAAATGAGTCTCAAAACTTGTCGTATTGTGTATATTACTCATTTTTTTTAATTATTTATTGTGAGTGTTTAATTACTTATCAAGTTGTCTATTGAGAATGATCATTACTAATTTATAACATGTGTCAGTGTTGGTCATCTTCCTTAAATTTTACTATCCTCTAGTCAATGTTGGTCACCTTCCTTAAATTTTACCATCCTCTAGTCGGTCATTGGTAAGTATATGTTACTCATCATTTATTGTGAGTGTTTAATTACTTGTCATGTTGTGTATGTTACTCATCATTTATTATGAGTGTTTAATTACTTGTCGCGTTGTGTCGGGTCGTCTATTGAGAACGACCATTATTAATTTATAACAATATTGGTCACTTTAAATTTTATTATCCTCTAGTAAAATACGAAAATAAAATATTCATTTTTGTGAATTCAACTTCTACTCTAAAATATACATATGGGCAAAACATATTTGATGGATTCCAAAATTCCAACAACTCTTTTATTTATTTTTCAATAAAATATATTAAGTGACTAAAAAGCTGTGAAAATATAAAATGAGTAATTTTAGTACCATATAAAAAGTCATAATTTTTACCTCAACTATCCTACTTGATAAATTATGATTAGTTGCTTGTCATTTTCACATAAACCTACCATTCATAGTCTACCATATGGATTGTTATGACAAAAATTATGGTTGTTTACATGGTACTAAATTTTTTGATGTGAAATAGAGTCCTATAGCCTTCCAATTAGATTCTTAAAAATAAAATGTCTTCCATTTATGCTACCTGTCATTTGATTTAAAGAACACGAATTGGACTTTGTACGTAACTACAAAAACTGCATCAACGCAACAAGACGACGCGTCGTTTTTTGAACATCGTTTGTCTTATACTACATAATCATCAAAAACCCAGCCGAAACAAAACCACATTAGAGTTGCAATATAGTACTGTACAAAATGAGTTAAATGATGACTATCTTTACTCAACATACAAAATATGAGTTATTTTTAGAGATTGTTTTTTACTAATTTGTTTTGGAAAACAACTCTGTCTCGCAAGTCTAATAAAGGAAGTTAGAAAATTATTTTTCAACTTATTTAAGATTGCTACCAAACATAAAAAAATAAAATACCTTTATAGAAAATACTTTTTGAAAAATGACTCATTTCAAGAAAATATTATCATTGAAACAAACAGAACCACAATAGTAATTTAATATAACTATCTTATATGTTAGATTGTAATTAGCTACCTATCACTTTTAAGACTCATCACTTTTTTTTCACTATTCAAATACCATCACATAAATAGTTGGTATACAAGCCGTGTCATTTTATGTTTTTTTTAGAATTTTTCATAGTAATATTGTAATAATACAGCGAAGTCAATGAAATAACCAGACCGCTAGACATCCATTCGATTGGAAGAGTAAAGAGTTAAAAATTCGAAGAACTACTAAGAAAGAAGCTCAAAATTCCTCAACACGCCAACCACAACAACACATCTCAACCTTCGCCGAAATCGAAGTGCATAACTTGCACGCGACAAATAAAATAAAAATAAACAAACAAACATATAAAAGTAAAACCTCAATTATCAATAACGTACATTCTCATTATTATCTCCCTCAACTCTCAATACACTATTATATCATATCAAAGACAGTCTCATACATATCCTTCTTTCTTTCTTGTTGTTCATCATTGGCTATGGATTCTTCTTCTTTGAAATCATTTCTGATTAGTTTCAGAGCTTCCGCGAATTCATTCTTATCCCAATACGAGCCTCTGGCACTGCTCCTCGCTCCTCTCCTCGCCTTCTTCCTCGCTCGCACGCTTCATTCGTTTCTCACTCTTCTTCACCAACGAGGCCTCAAGGCCACCTTATTTGGCTTCTTCATGACCCTCATCAAGTAAATTTTTTACTTTTCATTCACTATTAAAATTGTTTGGATTTATAAATTTTTAATTCGGAAAAGAAAATATTTTACAGGTTGGTTCCTGGTGTCAAGAATTACATCGATGCCGAGAAACAGAAGGTCAGAATATTATTTATGAGAATTAGTCTCTCTCTCTCTCTCTCTCTCTCTCTCTCAGTTTTAATTAATTAATGTAAGTGCGTCATCGTGTGTTTATTTGATTCGTGTTCTTTTTTTGTTTATGTAAATGAAAATTACACAAATTGTTATTCTGCAATAAATGAAATGAGCTCGAATAAGAGGAAATTAGAGAAGTTTGCTAGATGCGCATTCAATGCTGGACAAAGTTTCTCTCCGGAGAGAAACCCTTTAAACTCCTCTTATATCTTTTTATTAGAAATCTAATCGATGGATTTAATGTAATTTGTGTTCGTAACACATATGTCAAATTTCATTCAAATGGATGTTATTTACTATTAAATCAGTAAACTTATTTTTTGTACATAATTTTAGACTACAAAAACTTAAAATTTAAGCATTTGATAGATGACATATCTATTAATTTTTGATCTTCTTGAAATTTTGCAAGTATAGAGCTTATAATAAGAGCATACAATTCAACGGTTAGATTTTCAAAATTTACACTCAATAATTAGAGAGAAACCTTTCCCTCAATGCTGTTTGTTTAAATGTTTTTTTTTATCAGTAGCTGTTTTTAAGTTCTGTGTGTTAGTAGGGCCTGGAGGACTGGATCCAAATCTCACGATCTGAACTATTTTTCTTTTTCCTTGATCAATGAGCATCAATTTCTTGCGTGTTTTGAATCAATATAGTACTTATTTATTTATTTTAATGGAAAATTTAAATAAAATTGAATGCTTTTTTGGATGTCATGGACTCACGGTTGGTTGAATGAGCAGGTTGTGGATAAGTTACAGTCTGGTGGTAAATCAAAGCGTGAGGCTTGGAGGACGGAGTTGCCAGGGGCAGGGTTAGGAGTTGGAGTCATAGAGAAAATGAAAGATGAGAAAAGAAACGACGTGGCTTGGCAAGGAAAATGTTCTGGTACAGTGTATGTTAGTTACCATTGTCATGGACTTTTTGTATTTGTTTTTTTACATAAAAATATCAAATTAGAACTGGTTTTTGCAGTTGTGCTTCATAAGTTATGGGTTCTTTTACAGGTACATTGGAGGAAATGAATCTGAAGGGCATTTTTCTGTGATTAATGAGGCATGTTCAATGTTAGTAAGATGTACATAACAGTACATAACAACCCCCCCCCCCCTTTTTGTCTATATGTTCATTTTTTAATGCTCACTCCCAAATGTAATATGTGCTGTATTTGTGGTGGCCCATAAACAAGTCCTTATAAGTTACAAACTACCCCAGACAATGTAATAATGATACATAAGAATTGCAAACAAGGGTGGAGGTAAACTTAGAGAGTCTGCACTGGGTGTGATAGCCAAAGCTTGTTGCTTATACTTTTGCAACTGAGTGACTTCTCTACTGGCAGTCATGCAAGTATCTTCTTCAGACTAACCCATACCAATAATTGGTTTCTACTCAAATGTCAAGCACAATACAACTGTCAGACTCTATAGTTTATATGTACCCTGTGTTTATACCTTCAATATGTGTGCTGGATACAAGAAAGTTCCAGGTTTTTTTTAAAATTTTTTTATTTATTTTTAAGATTGAAGAAAGATCCAAACAGCTCTTCACTGAATGCTTGTCTCTGTGAAAGTGGCTTCCTTGTTTGCACAAGGGAATTGCAGTTTCTTAAATGCTTGGACATGCAGATTTCTTAAGCAACATAAACTAAATCTTATATTTTGGCATCATATAATCCTTTCAGTAAGCATAAACGGCTTAGCCCGCCAGAAGTGAATGCTCAGGGGTGAATCCTCCTGAATCACCTGGCAACAGATTTTGGTATGTGGGATTAGTTGCTTTTAGGTCTAGAGGCGAGTCCAAAGGGCTCTTCTTTAGACAGGTTCCCTGCGTTATCAAAAGGAAAAGAAAAGAAAAAAGTATAATCCCTTCTATACCCTCTTCTGAAACATTAGAAAATGTTGTGAATATTAACCAAAAATCACTTTGTAGTTTCTGCTTCAAAATACTCATTCTGTGATAATTTAAATTAAATAGTTTGGATGATAAAACTAAAAATTGACTTCTTTTGAACCTTATAATTTAATCAGGACTGTCATTTAAGTTGACACTTTCCTGGTTATGTGTGCCCAATATGTGTTCAATGGTGCTTTTCTTTTCCTCACAGTTAGGATTCCATATGCTTTGCAATGATGAATCCAATAAGAACAGTTCCTTTCCACACCATTTTTTGCACACGCCCTTTATCTCTCATCATTACTTGGTTTGATTTGCCTTTCAGGTTTGCACATACCAATCCATTGCATTTGGATGTATTCCAGAGTGTGGTACGTTTTGAAGCAGAAGTGGTTGCAATGACAGCTGCACTACTTGGCAGTCAAGAGAAGGGTTCAGGAGGACAAATATGTGGAAACATGACATCAGGTGGAACAGAAAGCATACTATTAGCTGTGAAATCATCACGGGACTACATGAAAACTAAGAAGGGAATTACAAAACCTGAAATGTATTGATAACATTCCAATTCTTTGGTTATTTGCTAGTTTACTCTTGATTTGGAAGTTATTTATGTGTGTGTGATTTTCTTACCAAGGACAGGATAATACCTGAATCTGCACACTCAGCATATGACAAGGCTGCACAATATTTTAACATCAAGCTGTGGCGTGTCCCTGTGAATAAAGAATTTCAAGCAGATGTCAAAGCTATTAGGCGATGTATTAACAGAAACACCATTTTGGTATGACACTTGTAGACTATATTCTGGTTTTACTTTGTTAGTCTTGCTTATTTCTTCTTAAGTCCATGATGGTGCTTTTTAATCAAAGTGATGCCCACCCTGCTCCTTCTTCCCCCCCGAAAAAAAAAGGCCTAAAATAAAAAATTTCTTGGTGTACCCTCTTGTGTGGCTTAGTAGGCTCTTTTCAACTTAAATTTACATTTGCTTCTTGAACCAACCAGAATTTTTTGATCTTGCAGATTGTTGGATCTGCGCCTGGGTTTCCTCATGGCATCATTGACCCTATTGAGGTATGTATTTTTCTTTATCAGTAATGATGAGAAAAGGATGTGACCTTAACTTGTTCATGTAAATTTATTGGCTCAACTGGTACTTCCTCTTTCTACAATAATGGGATGGAGGGTGAGGTCTTTCAAAATCCAATGAGTGTGTGTGTAGCTAACTAGTAACAAAAATTATTGTCTCTTTTAAATTTTGGATTTCTAAATACTTGTACAAATTTTGGAATTTTATTTCATAGGATCTTGGTGAATTAGCTACTAGCTTCAGAATTTGTCTCCATGTCGACCTTTGTCTTGGTGGCTTTGTACTACCTTTTGCTCGTAAACTTGGGTATGGCAGGCTGTTTCTATTTTTATTAGCTCAGTCTATCTTTTGATCGTTGCTTGTTCTGCTTCCACCTTTTTATTTTATTTTATTTATTTTATTTTTTAATTTTTTTTTTAAATTTTAAACCCTAAATTTCAGGTACCCAATCCCACCTTTTGATTTTACTGTTAAAGGAGTGACCTCAATATCAGTGGATGTGCATAAATATGGGTTGGCTCCCAAAGGAACAAGTGTAGTGCTGTATAAAAATCGTGATATCAGAAAGGTAATCAATCATTTGTTCAGACAACTGTAGTTTGCATCTTGAACAGGAAGCAGACAGAGAGTTCTATTGCTCATTTTTCCATTTCAAAATTTTCAAATTCCAAATTACTTGCCTTAATTTTTATCTATTTCCTAGTATGTATATGTGTGTGTGTATATATATATATATACTTAATTACATTTGTATAGTTCAAAAATTTTCTCACTCTTTTTTTTACTTCTTGATTTTGAATTCTTTTTAATATGCTTTTCTTTCATGGCATCTTGGTTGGTGGAAATGCTGGCCTTTTCACTTCTTTTGATCAGCACCAATTTGTTGCTGGTAAGTACAAATACTTTTATTCAAAAAACAAAATTAGTCTTGTAAGTCAAGTCTTCACGTATATTAACTTTTACTCTTTCCTCTTTTCTCTTTGGGGGACTTTCAACAAGTCTGTGTTGAAATGGTCTCATGGATGCGTAATGATTTGGTCAAAATCACACTGGATGAATGCTCTTGGCTTGCATGACAATATGGAAAGAATTTGTGAACATTATACACTATAGTGGTGTCTCCATCATTTGAATATAAATCATAGACAACATGCATTATTAAAGCATGAGGCTAATTTTCCATGATATTTGCATGATTATTTAAGTATTATATGCAAATTTAATAAATATTTATTGCAATTTTATTGCTTAAAAAATGTGGGCCATTAGCATAATTGATGTTTTTCAAAGAGAGTATAGTACCAAGCAAAACATGTTCTACTTGGTTGGCGGAATTAATTTATAAGATCCTGTACAACTGCCCTTACTGATTTATTTGGTAATGAATTGTTGTTCCCACTTTTGATTGTATCCATGCTACAGTTACTGAGTGGTCAGGAGGGTTGTACGTATCTCCCACGATTGCTGGGAGCAGGCCTGGTGGTTTGATTGCTGGGGCCTGGGCAGCAATGATGTCTTTGGGGGAAGAAGGTGAGAGAATGCAACACCTGAAGCTATGAGGTGTTTGCTTTCTAACATTGCTAACTGAAATATGCCAAAGGCTTGGCTTGTGTGCTGATTATTGTTCCAAAATTCTATAGGGTACTTGGAGAACACGAAAAAGATCATGGAAGTATCAAAGAGGCTACAAAAGGGGTATATTTCTTTTTTTCTTCTTCCTTATAACAACTGGGGGAGGGGATTTGATTTTGAACCTAAGTCCTTCCCATGAGTAGACCAGACAGTACCACATAGCCACGAGGCTCTTGGCAGGGGTATCTGTTATTTTCAACTCTGTTTCTCCCTCTTCAGTTTTGAAGGAGGGAGGTGTTGTTCTGACTTTGAAAGTAACAGCCTTTTTATGTACAGGATAGAGGAAATTCCTGAGTTGTTTATTATTGGAAGGCCAGACATGACAATTGTGGCGTTTGGATCTAATGTTGTGGATATATTTGAAGTTAATGATTCAATGTCATCCAAAGGTTGGCATTTGAATGCACTGCAAAGACCCAACAGGTAGCATTTGTATATCAACTTTTTTAACACAAGAAAAGATAAAACTGAAGCTTATATTTTGTGAAATAGTCTTATGGCAGCTTCCCCCCTCCCTTCTTGAGTTCTTTCTCCACTGGGGGAAAATGTTCAATTCTAATGACAAGTCAGTGCTCATCTTACTGATGTAGGGTGTAAAAATAATTTTCCTTTTGAATTTGAATTTTTGGACGATCCTAATGGGTGGATCATTTGTTTTAGTGGCTACACTGAATGTCTTTTACTCTATATTGGTCTTTTCATGACTTAAAACTTTACAGTTATATGGTAAATACATTTTATTAGCTTGGAGTTGGTCTGTTTCTAAATACTGAAATCTGTATTACTTTGTGCTGAATCAGCATTCACATCTGTCTGACTCTTCAACATGTACCAATTGTTGAGGAATTCCTAAGGGATTTGATGGAATCTGTGAAGACTGTAAGTTGTTCTTACCTGTGAAATACTTACCCTTCTGTCATTTTGATCAGAGCCCATTATTGAGTATTGAATTCATTTAGTTTTTACTACTTGAGTAATGGCATAAACATGTACTGATCTCAGGTAAAAGAAAATCCGGGTCCAATAAGCGGAGGGTTAGCTCCTGTATATGGCGCTGCAGGGAAAATGCCAGATAGAGGCATGATCCAGGAATTGTTGGTTAATTATATGGACGGTACATGCTAGTAGCCTTCCCTGGGATTGGTTCTGTTTATTTCTTTAAGTTTTGATTTGTACAAGAATTATTTGGCTAAATTGTAAAATAAAAGATAATGATAATAATAGTTTAAACTTTCTCCAATTTATCCAAAAAATAAGAATAATTGTATAAACTTTCTCCATTTGATATCTTTCACTTTTACATGGTATTCTTTCTTTGAATTTTTGTTCAAGTTGTGTGCAGCATCCTGTATTTTTGTATAATGCTTCAAGACATCTGCTATGTTACGATCACTTTAGCATTTGTGTTGAGACTGCATTTGTGAAGAAAATTTCCTGGAAGTGCTAGGGTCCGGATATCAAAATTTCCTACTGTGTATAAAAAAATAAAATAAAAAGAGTAATATATAATAAATAAACCAAATCCAATTTAAATCAAATAGAGGGAAATTTAGGGAGGGATTGGGTTGGCCATGGGCCGAGCCAGATTGTTAATATACCGTATATGATCCAAATTCGAGCTCAAGTAGAATCCCAAACTGAATGACTTCCTTTCTCAGAAAAAAAAAAAAAAAAGAAGAAGAAGAAAAAGAGGAAGAAGAAGAAAGACTTCGCCTTAAAAAAATATCCTTTATATGAGAGATTCGTAATATGTATTTTAAAATATAGAACTCTGCAAAACTTAAATGACCCCCATTCCAAATAAAGAAAGCACAACTCTTATACCAATTTGTTCAGATATAAAATGTTTTGATACCTGGGTGTCTCCAATGATAGTGGATTTATGTGAAATAGAAATAGAAGAAATGATCATACAGGAACACAAAAATTTATATGGTTTGTCTTTTGGCTTGTGTCTATGAGCGACATTGAGGAGAAACTTTACTAAGAATATGGGGAGATAACAAATGTGTCAAAAAACGATGCTCACAAAACTCAAACCTCAAATACATCCAGAGAGCTCTCTCTCATCTCAACTAGTACACCAAAAGAATTTCTTATTCTTTAAATATGGTGTGCAAAAGGCCAAATTTGTGTGTGTACTCTTGAGAAACTAACTAAAGGCTGCACATATTAGGAGCAAGATTAACTCGTGTTGTGGTTACGTTTGCCGCACCTCACAAAAATGAAAGACCTAGTTAGCTACATTTTAAGTCCTAGTATTTCTATAATTTGGTCGACTATGTGGACTAAATCAACCAACACGGCACTTACCTAACATTAACAAATCACCTCTGATGATTAAGATTAAGATTGTAAATGAATCAAGTTGTTCATGACTTGACTCAATAAAAAACTCGTTCATATTTATTTGTTTATAAATGAGTCAAGTTTAAGTCTTAGTTGTAAGCTTATTCAATTAATGAGCCAAACCCAAGCAAAAAAAAAAAAAAAATAAATAATGTTCATGAATAAACTCATGAACATTAGGGCTTGATACAAAACAAGCTGAACCTAGACTCATTTATGGACTTGGTAATAAATTTGACATGAGCTTCACAAAAAAACCAAACTAGTGATAGACCCATAAATTAATTAGTATTGTTATTATTATTATTGTAATACATGGAAACTCATAAGTATTGTTATTTAAAATATTAAATAAAATTAGCAGTTTAACAAAAACATTATAATCCTTATTTATTTATTTATTTTTTTGCTTCCAATTGTGGCTAATCAATAGACTTTATCAGTGAAACAATGAATAAAATTTTATTTATACTATTTGAATTAATAATATTACATAAAAGGTTAACGAAAATCTCTTAATATATTAACATAACATTATTTATATAACAATTAGAAAGATTATTGTAGGAACATGGTTTTATGGAGCCCAAACCCAAATAATATTTGACCACAGGCAAAGATAAGCCCATTATAGGCTGGCTCGCTTTAAGACTGAGCCATTCTAAAATAACCAAACCTCGGACCATGAACCAAACATAGCGCCACCCTAGATCTAAGGATGAACTCACCGAGGACTACATTCGAAGTCAAGATCCATGTCATGCTAAAAAAGACAAATCACCTTCCGTGCGACCGAGGAAGAATTCTAGAAGATGTGGGATTGTTTGAGGAAGCTTGCTGGAGCTTCCATGAATTTATAGTCACCCCTGCATTAATGAAGGCCACCTACTTGGCACAGTCGCATTTAATGTTAAATGATTAGTCTGAACATTGCAAGAAGCCCAAAAGTCTCCATACATGATGAAAATGAGGAAGGAAGAGCTTGATGAGACAGAAATTATCCAGCCATGTAGGGACAACACATCCTGGAGAAGTAAGAAGGGAAAATATAAGGGAGGATAAGGGCAAAACGAGCGACACACACAAAAAAGATCAGAGAAAACTCCAGAGAGAATTTTAGAGATAAAGAGAGGATTCCTAGAACATTTTAGTGGTCTTGTTCTTGAGATAAACTTTGTAACACTATTCAGAAACTTAAGTAATATACCTTGTTTACATGGTTTTTACGTAAATGATTGTTGTTCTTTATTCAAAACTTCCACTATGAATTACTATTAGCCCATAATACAAATTAGTTGTGACCTTAACCTTGTTCCTAACTTGAGTTTTGGCCCACACAATTATTATATAAAATTTTAGAGGAGATTCTGGCCTTTTACCCCTATTGAGCAAAATGTTTGGCATTATACCCCTATTTCCAAACTATATAGGTTCGTGCTCCTGTTTTGAAACTCGATTTTAATAAAATCAAGTTTCAATAAAAAAAACTCAATTGCATGGAACTCGAGCTATGCCAAATGAAACTTCTAAGTGGAAAAAAAATGCAATTGTAAAACAAAATTTCTCATCGAAATTTCTAAGCTTACTGGTTATAATTGGGATAAAGAGGAAACCTATTTATATCTAAAAATATAGAGGGGAAGAGGGAAATAAAACTTATTCTCTAAAAAAGAGGGGATGGGGAAGATGAAAGGTTGGGAAAGAGGATGAAACATTATATCTGTAGCTAATTGAAATAAATGTATTTGTAATTGCTAAAATAATGATGTGATATAAAAGCAAAAACACTTCCTATCAATACCCAAAACAAATACACACACACACATACACATACATGCACCATTGTGTCAGATAAGAAACATAAAAAAATTAAAAGTTAAGAGAATACTGTATACATTTTATTATTATATTTATACAATTTTAATTTCATGTGTCAAAAAAGTGGAAAAAATAAAATGACTTCTAGGCTTCTTTTCTAATTGTGATGTATTTACTTATGGTTGCAAAATAAGTTATAAAAAAAAGCTTATAATATCTAATAGATGATTAGATTACACATATATTACTCAATTAAAGTATTTTTTTAGAACAAAATACTTGAATAGCTTTTGGTGGGGAAATGATTAGGGGAGTAAATAGGCAAATGAAAAATTAAGAATTAGTGGTCATAAATAAGTACAAAATGTGAACTTAAATACCATACTAAAAAGAACATTTATTTCATTCAAAATTTTTAATTATATGCCACATGTTTAGTATTATGGCAAACATTTTGACATGGACAAATAATTTTTGGACATGTAACATCGTTTGTTCATATTATACCAATTAAATATAGGAAGTTGCCATGTATCATTGGAGTATGCTTTGAAAATGAATAAGTGTCATCGTAGTATGCATCCACTAGTTTTGGGATTCAACTTTTGTATTATACTAAATGGGCAAAACTTAGGTACAGTTCCTTAGCTACGGTCCTTTAGGTTCCCTACTTAAAATTTTGACATCTGTCCAATTTAACACCCTAAACAAACGGCGTTAAAACAAAATTTTTTTTTTCCATCTTCCTTTTTTTTTTCTTGTACTGCAACAAGAAAAAATCATACAAAAAAAATGCAGAACCAAACAGGAAAGATCAAAAAATAAAAAAATAAAAGCCAGATCTACTAAGTTTCAAACCAAAAAAACGGACCCTTTCTCCCTCATTTTCTTAGTAACCAAACAGAAAATATCAAAAAATAAAAGCCAAATCTACTGGGTTTCAATCCAAAAAACAAACCCTTCTCCCTCATTTTCTTAGTAACCAAACAAGAAAGATCAAAAAATAAAAGCCAGATCTATTGGGTTTCAAACCAAAAAAACGGAGCCTTTCTCCCTCATTTTCTCAGTAACCAAATAGAAAATATCAAAAAATAAAAGCCAAATCTATTGGGTTTCAATCCAAAAAATGAACCTTTCTCCCTCATTTTCTCAGTAACCAAACAGGAAAGATCAAAAAATAAAAGACTGAAAGAAAGAATCATAGATCAGAAAAGAAGAAAGAATAATAGATCAGAAAAGAAGAAAGGAAGCAAATACACATACATACACACACCGAGAGAGAGAGAGAGAGAGAGAGAGAGAGAGAGAGAGAGAGAGAGAGAGAATCATAGATCAGAAAAGAAGAAAGGAAATAGATACACATACCTACACACACTGAGAGAGAGAGAGAGAGAGAGAGAGAGAGAGTCATAGATCAAAAAATAAAAAAGAGTCAGATCAAAAAATAAGAAAGGAAAGAGATAAACATGCACACACACCGAGAGAGAGATCTGAGATATTCTTTCTTTCTTTTTTCTTTTTTTTTTGGGTTTTGGGTTTGGAAGAAAAGTCATTTGCAGTACAGGAAAAAAAAAAAAAAGGAAAAAAAAATTTAGATTTAACGCCGTTTGTTTAGGTGGTTAAATTGGACAGATGTCAAAATTTACGTAGGGAACCTAAGGTACTGTACCGAAGAAACTGTATCTAAGTTTTGCCCATACTAAATAATGAATTTAAAATGTGAAACATTCAGCATGAGGGATTATTATCATAAATAAAACTCTTAATTGTAAAGGCCTCAGTACAATCAATAATTGGAAATTAATAATGCTCAAAACTTACATAAAATTATATAAAACAGTTTGCATAGAGTAGCAGAACTAGAAAAAAGTAAATAATAAACTTATATAAGAATCAAAGAACAAAACTTGTATCGGAAGATTCGGAACTGCTATGGCACGTTCTACAACTATGTCTTTCACACTAGAAGAAGCACTCAATTGGTTGATATAATAACCAATAACAAACCTTACAAAATCATCAACAAAAAAGACATTTTAGATTGTGAAGTACAGGACTTTGCAGCGTGCAATTTTTGCCTCCAAATACGAGAAATATATTCCTTTGAAAATAGCATTATAGTTGGTGGAACGGCATATAGAGCTAAAGTCAAATTTAGACTGGGAAGGTAACCTGTTACCGGTTGGCTTATATGTTTCCTGTATCAAGGCACGTAATAAATTTATTTGCAAAATAGCACTATGCCCATGCAATGCATAAATGAATTAAAATCATTTATATACTAAACAACGATAAACGAAGATACATTTATTTAAATTACATAGAAAACATATTGTGTAAGCCTGACTTTATTATTTGAAACTTTAATTTGGTAAATTAAGTTGTAATTGGAATAAAGCTACTCTAGACAGTGTTAAACGTTTGGTATTAATCAAAGTTGTAATTGGAATAAATTTTTTTCATACATTGCTACGATCTAGATAGTATTAAGCTAGAAAACTATTCAAAATTCAAGAACAAATTTAAGCTTGAGGCTAGTAAGTAAATGGGATGGATGATTAATAACCTCATCTAATCAATATCTAAGCAGTTTAAACAAAAGCATATTTATATCTTTTACAAGCAAATGTGAACCACATGAGGGAATTAAGTAAGACTAACCATTTAGTAATAACATGTATACGTATATTTATAAGAATGATAAATTGTAAGGTTATCTCTTCAATTCAATTCCCAAAGGAAATCATAGTTGGTCTTATATTCTCAAACATCTAGGTTATCTCATACTGATGCACTAGAAGGGAAAAAAAAAAGCATTTTTATTTAGATATAAGAACCTGTTTATTTTATTAAGAATCTATATCCAAGTGTATTCTTCCAACAAATTAGAATGCATTGACTTGTCAAAAAAAAAAACTATATCTTTAGATTCTCACATATACAATTCATGAAGCAAATGTGTTAAACACTTGTCCATCTAACACCATGCAAATGAGCCACCGCTAACTTACCTAACATAATTACCAAAATAACAAACACATAATACAATACAACTGTATAGTTTTAGACCCCTTAAGCACAAGATGTTTAACCTAGTTATTTAACCAAGTGATTACTTAGATAAATTAAACAAATCTAGGTTAACACATTCAAATCATATCATGTAAATAATGCGAAAATATAAAGAACACAACAATATGATAACTTAGGAAAACCTAATCGGTAAAAAACCTAGGGAGGATTTAACCTAGTTATCCTCAAGGTAAAAAACAGATCCACTATGAAAGAATTGAAGTTTTTACAATAGAATTTAGACCACTAATATCCTATTGCTACCTCGTGTAGAAAACTTACTACCACGACCACGTGACAACTCCGAGTCCACGGACTACTTCTTTCCTTGATCTGCTGCAACCACAAGTTCACCTACTTGTGACTTTGAAACTCCACTCAAAGGTTTCAGATCTTCTTTAAGTTCTTCAAGTAGCAACTGAAGCAATCATCAAGCTTTTGACGCGAATCTTGATTTTGATAGCCCTATGTGTGTGTATGAAGGTAAACACCTCTAGATCTTATAAAAGATTCAACACACAACACTCAAAAGACTTCTAAAACGTAGAAGGTAAACACCTCTAGAGTTTTTCTTTTTGTATGTGAAGTAAAACACTTAGTGTGCGTTTGCCTATTGCAAATGGGCTTGGGTTAAATTGGAAATTCTGCAAAAAAATAAATTTGCACGTGGTTCGATCGATCGAGCCCTGCAGATTTTGTCCAATCAATCCTGCAATTACTCGATTCCAATTTTACCATTAAACACACTTTAAGCAAGTTTAAACCTAGACTCTATGTTTTGATCATGGTTTGCCAACACAATACATATTGAAGTTCTAATACATTAGTCTCTAAGGTCTTAGAGCCTAACAACAACTCTATCATCACAATACTTCAGAAGTTCTCCAAGAAATATGGAAATGCCTTTTTTACTAGATACGTTTTTTTCTAGCTAATCTAGCTGAGTCAAAACTTGAACAAATGCCATAGGATAAACAAACATAAAAATGAAGGGAATAGTAGCCACAAGTGTTCCCATCTTACGGATCCAAAGTTGTCTGAAAGGTATAATATACATCATGTGGTTCTGGAGCCATTTTTGTCACCCATAACATAGGGTCTAATGTCACATAGGATTTGAAGATAGACAAACATGTCTAGTAGCAATAGCAGCATAACCAGTGTTGAAAGAAATAAAACCAGATGCACCATCCTGTATGGAAGACCAAAATGCTATGTAGCAACTTTCACATTACTTTTTGAATTCAACAAGCAAGGAAAAGTTAATAATTGAAAATTCAAGCAAAGAAGAAGAAGATATAGCCCAATCTTGTAATAAATGATAATGATATAAGCCAATATTATCCTTTTTTAGTAAATATTAGTCGGGTTCTTGCATGATGTGTGGTGCATTTTGTTAGTTTCCTCCAATATTTTAATAATTTTACTTCTAAAAAATTGTAATATTTAGTGTTTAATTTTATAAATAAATTAGAAAGACAATAAAAGTAGTGTAATAATTTGATCATACTATATGTATTTACAAATTTGAAAATTTCATGATATTGTGATTGATATAAATAAGCTTGTTTCATGCCTACTAAAAAAAAAAAAATGCAAATATCATTTTGATAAATAAAATACAAATATCCTTCAATAATTTTTTTAAAAAGGTAATGTGGACCATGCCATATCAACACTTTGTAAAAAAAATTGTAAAATTGTTCTTATCTCTAGCATTACTCTTCTTTTAAATATAGCAAGGGGAAGCCACAAATTAAGAAAATATGAGAGAGATTTTTTATTCTTTTATAGTGGTTCAACAAGAGGGAGAAAATACTAAAATAGAATAGAATTTCATAGTTTATTGTAATAAATAAGAGAGATAACATTAAAAAATTCTATATTAATTAAGTAAGATAGTTTCTTTTTGAACTGTTAGATTGCTTAGAGATCTACAATAGATAAACTGTGTAACTTTTGTAAAATTACAATAGGTGTAACTTCACTAACTTGGACCCATCTCTCTCTCTCTCTCTCTCTCTCTCTCTCTGATAATTTATTTTTCTGCACAACTTTGATACAATTTCTCCATACAAGTTTTCCTCTATTTTCCAAAAATACTCAAGACTCTCCAATGGGATCTGATGACTATCTATAGGATTGGAACAGTGTTAGTTGCATGTTTCACTTTTCCTTTAGGTGAAAAACAAGAAAAATAAAAATAAAATAAAGGTTTCTTTTTGTTGTTTTTGTCCTAATTTTCCTGATTCATTTGTAGAACCAAGTGCAGGAATGGTAGATAAGGATGCAGGTTGCAGCCAAGTTATTTTCAAATAATTGCAACAGTTTATCCTTATCAAGTAGTAGTGGTTTTTTTTTTTTTTTTGATAGGGTCATGTAGCAGTAGTTGGATTTGAATTAAACTCATTCTATTTTGTAGAAGAGATTAGGTGATTCCGTTGGTCGTCATTTCCCATTAGGTTGTTGTTTGTCTTCTTAATTTAATGTATAATAACCCCGTTCTCTTTTGGTGCGGTGGTCACTCTATAAGTATAAATGCTTGTGGAGTGTGGGGGGCAAGGGTTGGGGTTCAAGTCTCCAGGAAGAAGCTTCACACACATATAAACTTAGATTAGGCTAGAGTAGAAATTCTATCTTGTATTAAAAAAAAATTTATGTATAATAAGCCTTATCAATTAATATATTCGCTTTTGACATTTGCTATATCTAATAGATTACGAAATTACAAAAAAAAAAAAAAATTGGTTACATTTTTTGGGTCTTCATTGTAAATCAACAAAATTATTAATTTTCTGTTCCAATTTTGTTTCAAGCCCTTTTATTTTGTTATGGTTTTTAGAAATATAATTTTGACGTCTTTTGTTTTGTAATGAATGTGTTGTTCATTCTGTTATGCATGGTTAATTTTTGGTTTTTTTGGTTGGTTTGTTATGGTTCCATGGTAGGATTTGAGTTTTGTTGTGATTGGTTTCGTTATGATTTTATGTGTTGTTCAATCCATAAATCAGACTCATAAGACATTGGTTCTGTGCCTTTTGATTTGCAATGATCACTGCCTAATACAACCAAGTGAAATAGAGTTGGCACTTAATTTTTTACCATGGAGAATTTTGGACTTACAGTCATCTTTTTCTATATCTCACAAATGCCATATTTTTCTTTGATGTGGCCTTGATAAAAGAAAGTTAGTTGTTGTACATGATGCTGAGTGTCTCACATATTATCAGGTTAGAAATATTTCCTTCTTATTTCAGTTCTGCATTTATATACTTTAATTTTTCATTTTTTAGGCATTGTATTTTATAATCTTCACTTGATTATCGATGGTTATCAGTGTAAAAAGTTCTTATTTAGCAATTTTTTAGAGAACCACCTTCACATGTAGTGACTTACTTTTTTTTTTTTTTGAAAGGATGTAGTGACTTACTAAGGTTAGTCCTACCCTATTCTTAATTTACTTTATTTGTTCTTATAATATAATTATAAGGTTTTGAGTATTGGTTGGTCAACTTAACATGTAAAATTTAAATGTGAAAGATCCTAAGAAATTGCGACTTGAAAGCGATTGATGTGTAACATTTCAATGTTTGAATGGTTATTGATATTTAATTCAATATTGCATGATTGCATCAGGTTGAGAATTGATAGTTAGATGATAATGCCATGTCAAGTAAACGAATGCTTCATTGCATGTTTAGGTTTGTGAGCATGAAAGACGCATATTAACTATTAGTTTACCTACCTATCAAAAAAAAAAAAAAAAGGGCTATCAGCTATTAGTTTACCTATGTGGAACTGTGGCATGCATTATGTAAATTAGTAAGACATGTTATTTTAATAATGTTAGTGTCATTTGTATAACCTATTTGACTTTGGTTTTGAATAGTAAGAGCACACAACTACAAAAGGCATAACCCATACATACAATCTAAAAGGACTACCTTAACTATCAAATGTAGGGTGATTTAGGTTGCTTAGATTTTTCTTCTAAAGGTGTTTAGATTTTGGGCAAATGTTATTTTTATTTACTCAAAATAATTGGTTGAAACTTCTTCACTTAAAATTGTTCACATGCAAGTTTAAAGAAAAGAGATGGAGCTCTAAAAGGAGAATGCTTAGGTAAAGTTTGCTAGGTGAATTACCCTAATAGCATGATAATGTTTTGGGTCTAACTATAGTAGATAGCATGTTTGATCCTAAGGAGTCACTATTATTAGACCTTATCGGTATAAAACTGGGTCTTTTCAACTTTTGGGTCATTTTTCTAAAAGCCTTTCAAAGCATTTTGATTCATTTATATTGATTTATCTTTAATGCAGTCACACATTTGTTTTATCTCTATTACTATAAATATATGTGATTTATATTAAAATATCCCGTGCATCACTGGGTTAGCAATTAGTGTGTGTATATATATAAATATTTCAGTATAATCAACATTAATTTTTTTTGTTTGATATTTTCTTGAGTTTGTCGAAATAAGTTGTAAAGTTGCTCATCATAGATTTCTTATTTGGATCGTTAAATTTAGATTAAAAATATGTTATTGAAATTAGTATCTCTTTACCTATCCCTGCAAAGTACATGATTTGTAGTGTTTGTTTTGAAAATGTTATTAATGTTACTAATTAATGTGATTATTGGTGGCAAATTTATTCTTTGGAGTTTTCATTCACAAGAGAACTACAAGGTTCTTCTTAGTAGTAAGGATTTTTTTTTAATTGATGATACTATTGTCAATAGTAAGGATTCTGTATTCTTTAATGTTGATAATACTATTGTCATTCATCGAGGGGATTGTTGTTAATGTTAAATTAGTACATTTTAGTTATATCTTTATTAAGTATTGTAAATATAATTTGCATAGTAATAATTTTTTGTATACTTATTTAGTTTAATCAAAATATTGCACATCAATGCTAGAGGTGGTGATCAAAATGTGGACGAAAACACAGAAGATGAATCTAAGGAAGAAAACTCTCAAAAGGAGGACAATGACTCAAATGATTATTAGTCTTCCAATATTTATGTTTTCAAGTTTGGTGAAGGATATTACAGCTTTCATGTATTAATGAACATCTGATGTTATTTTGTAGATGTTTTAATATTTTTGTTCTTATTGCATTATGCACTACAATAATGGATTTGTGCTAGTTATTTGAATGGAGAAAACTTTTGAGAGATTTATGTTTCCTTGCAATTAAAGTATTAGAAATGATCTCTCTTTTATTATTAACAGAGTTATTTTGTTGCAAATAATGTAATAGTGACGTGGTAAATAGTTTTCAATAATGGTCAAAGTTCATCGAAAAAATGTAAATGGTTACATTGATAATGTATTGCTGACGACAAACCAAGTATTTAATGACGGTTTTTAGTCGTTGGAAAACTACATTAATGAAGACTATAGTTCATCAAAAAAGCTATTTTCGACAACAAACCAAGTAATTACGACAGCTTTTATTTGTCCCAAAAAAGTATTAACAATGGCCTTAGTTCGTCGCAAAAAGTATTTGGTCATCCAACTTCCTTGTATGCATCGTTGTCAAAATCGCGATCCGGATCGTAAAATCGCATGATTTTACGATCCTACCTCACCAAAAAGTTTAAAATCGTAGCAGGATCGCAAAAATGGTAGGATCGTATGGGATCCTACCGATCCTACCATTTGGCTTGATTTTTTTTTTTTACAGTGGGATCCATTTGGGTAAGATAATCCACCTAAACCCACAAGCCCAACGGGTTATCAGAAGTCCAATAATGAATTGAAGTCCCAAATTTACCCCTATGTCAACATAAAATCTCAAAAAAACCTATAGTACTTAAATCTAACGTTTTGGATGTTGATACTAGGAAGGATATAAATGATGAAATGGGATATGACAATGACAGTGATTAGATTAGAAGAACCTTAGAATGAGAATTCTCTTTTGGATTTCATATTTGTAATTAGCTAGTTTACCTTAGATTGCGAATTCTCTTTTGGATTACATATTGTAAATTTGTAGTTTGCTAGTTTTTATATGCTAACTAGCCTAACTTATTTTGGATTTGGAATTTAGAATTTGGAAAACATTTTCCATATGTGTAGATAATATATTGGAAATTAGTTGCTAATTAAACATATACTGAACTTTTTAGATATTTTATGTCAAAAGTTAAATATATTTTGTTTCGTTAGAATGACATAAGAACAATGCAGTGCATCCAAATTACATTTTATGATGCAATTTTTTTTAATGGGTGGATTCATATTTTAAGTGATTATATAACATACAAAGTCACTATCAATAGGTTTTTTGCTTAAAATATGAAAATAGGTAGGATCTTATGATCCACAATCCGATCCTATGATCTACGATTCTATCTACCTCCCATGATTCTACATAGGATCCCGATTTTGACAACCTTGCTTATATGATGTTGTATTGTTGATGACAAAAGAAGTAACTACGACGACATTTCGTCGTCGAAAATATGCATTAACAATGGCCTTAGGTAGTCACAAAAGGTATTTGGTCGTCCAACTTCCTCGTATGAAGTTGAATCTACAACGGCAATTATCTAGTACTTACGACGGAGTTGTGCTGTCGAAAATAAGTGTTAGTGATGGCCTCATCAGTAATATAGTATTACTGACAAGGCTTTTTCCATAAGGCGTCGATGGTCTTTTACTGTCGACAATACTAATTTGCAACGGCTTTCTATGTTGTTGCGACAAACTCTGGCCATCACTGATAGCAATATTTTTTGTAGTAATTAATTATAGTGATTGATAACATATATAGCTAAGGCAGCTATCAGAATTACTGAAAAAGAATGCGCCTCAATCAATGAGGCATTACATATATTTAAAAAAAAAAAGTGTTCAATCAGCATATTTCCTTTTTTCATAATTTATAGATCCAAACAGAGCCTAAAGATGAAATTGCTTGTGATTTTTTAATAAAATAAAATAAAAGCTTTCATTATTATATATAAGTATAACGTGCTTACACTTATTCATACCTATAGTTTTGGAGGGAATTTTGAAGCCAATATCGCCTAGCCTCCATGTTTTCTTTGCATTTATAATTATTTTAAAAACAAATTGAGCTTTGAACTTCTTTTATAAGCCAATATTTCTTTGATATTTAGATTGGGAGAAGGGGGATTTGAGCTCTGAACTTCCCCGTTGTGGAAACACTTCCTAGTTGAGCTCCAAGGATTTGTTTGAGAGTCTGAGACATTATGACATGAGTTTGTAAATTCAGCAAGGTTCTTCCTTACGTTTTCTTTTACTCTATGGATTCTATTCTTTTGGGCATTCTTCATGTTATTCTATATTTATTTTCTGTTTTACTAGCTGTAGGAATATTGAAAATATTTGTTAGGGTTATTCTTTAAAAAAAAAAAAAAATTTCAATGACTTTGCTTTGTTAGGGACAAGGAAGTTTGATTCCAACAATTTGTATTTATAACTGTGATGCATGTTTCCTTGCATGTGTGTAGGTGGGTGTGTTAAAATTCAATCTCTTTTTAATGTGTGGTGCTTATTGCTTAGTGCCACTGTCATAAAATTTTAATTATCTATAGTTGAGTATTTATTAGATCAATTTTCCATCTTTAGTGGGTTCATCTTGAAGGATGTTGGTCAGCTGAGTTTGCTCTTTCTGTATTAGCTATAATGTACAAAATGGACAAATAAAAATTGAAAGAGAATTATAGCACTTGTTCAGCATAGCACATCATTTCCACCAATTTTTTTCGAATGGTTAATTATCATACATGTAAGGGAAAGGGGTGGAGCCAAAAATTTTAGTTTAGGGGGGGGGGGAACTAAAGATCATATTGATTCACAATATCTATGTATTTATGCATGTATGTTTAACCCACTCATCACTACACTAATGAATTTTCAAACATCAATTTCAAGATTTGTTTCTCAAAATGTCAAATACAAAAACAAATTTATTAGTTTTGGCACGTGTATGAGATTTTTCAAAGAATATTTGTGGTATCATAAATTGGACTATGTATCTTTTGTGGGAAAAACATAGTTTGTATCGCATACAAAACATACATAATGGAAAATTAACGGATCTACTTCATTCACAATTGTTAATATGTACTATGTAAATTTTAGAATTCAAGAAAAAGAGAGCGTACTTCGGTACGGTGAAATTCAAAATCAAAGATTAGAAGTACTTGAGAATACTTTTAATTTTCACTCCAGTTCCACTTATGCCTAAGAAGTGTGGTCTCTCAATCAGTTTATATATGTGTTCAAGGGAGAATAAGAGAGTGATTTACACTCACACACATACCATTTCATTCCACTTTAAAATTCTGTATGTTTCTCTCCTTATATCTAACTGATTATCTAATTGGACTAGCTTTTTGGACAATTCTAATTGGGCTTTAGTATGTGGCTTAGAGTGGGACCAAAAGGGAACAAATAAGACTCTAGCTCCAATGTGCTTTGGGCTTATTAATCAACTCTTGACAAGTCCAAAGTTACCATTAATTATATTTAATACTACTATATAAATATAACTGCATTTTAGGCCTTATTAATAAATTATATCTCAAGACTTTATTATACATGCAACCTCTTCATTCAAATATTCGTAGTAATAAAAAGTCATGAATGTTGACTGCCACTTTGAAGATTATTATATCTTAATCCTTGAGTATCCGGTTTAATCCTTTAAGTTATTCATCATATATTTATGAAATCCAATTTCATAAATATATATTTTAGTAACTTCTTACTAAAGTAGTTAGGTTTAATATTTTGAACAACCAAACTCAGTAAACTTATCTTAAGGGAATATTTTATATCTCTGTCAAGAGATTATGAATTTCATCTTGAGAATATATGTTCCATCAACATTAAATGCGGCTGCCTGACATACTGAGGTTTTGATCGTAATTATGGATCTCACTCCTGATATATCAAAGCAACTTACACTTCATGATTAGGTTCATTATTCTCTCAGGATTGAGAGTTCATGTAAATAGAAGTCGTGAGATATATTATTCATTTGACAGTCGTTAGTAGAATAATAAATCTCACATCGGTCCAGTTTAATATATCTTAAATCTTAAAACATATCAACTAGAAGTCTCCACTTCCATGATCAAGACAAATCATCTTAGTTGATATGTTATAGTCTTCACAGATGAAATGCCCAATTTCATCACCTACTACAAACTAAAATTCTGAGTTTATAAAGAACTTGTAATTTATATCTTCTGTGACTAAATCACATACTACGCATTTCGTGGACTATATGATAATGTCCAAATATTTATGTTACCATTATTTTAGATAATAAGAAAACAATTTTATTAATCATAACATAATATCATACATAATGTCATACATAGCATCATATAATAAGATTTAAAAGGCACATATCCTAACAATCTTCCACTTGTCCTAAAGACTATTGTGCACTAATCTAACTCTCATTCCCTCCAAATGTGACTCAAAAGTCCTTTGGGGTAAGGCTTTGGTAAAGGGATCTGCTAGATTATTTGCACTATAAATCTTTGCTACTAATATATCCTCGAGCAATAATGTCTCGAATGATATGGTACTTTTTTTCAACATGCTTTCCTTTCTTGTGATTCCTTGAATCCTTAGATTGTGCAATTGCTCCACTATTTTCACAGAACAATGTAATAGGAACTTGCTCTATTCTCACAACTCCAAGATCAGAAAGGAATTTCTTAAGTCAAGCAGCTTCCTTTGCTGCTTCACAAGCAGCAACATATTCAGCTTCCATGGTGGAGTCAGCAATACAAGATTGCTTAACACTCCTCCAACTTATGGTTCCACTTCCCAAGGTGAACACACAACCTGAAGTGGACTTGAGAATCTGAATCTGTATAAACAATAGGTATCAAATCCTCACACCGGTAAACAAGCATATATTCTCTCGTTCTCCTTAAATACTTGAGAATATGCTTAACAGCTTGCTAATGTTTAAATCCTGGATTTAATTGATATTGGTTGTTCATGCAAACTGAATAGATATCTGGCCTAGTACATAGCATGAAATGCATGAGACTTTCCACTGTAGAAGCATAGGGAACTTGTCCCATCATATTTTCTTGCTCAAGAGTCTTAGTCCTTTGGTCATCAGACAGAGGAACTTTATGTCCGAAAGGAAGTAATCATTTCTTGGAGTTTTACATGCTAAACCGTTCTAGAACCTTATCTATATATCTAGCTTATGACAAGCCTAACATTCTATTCTTTTGATCTTGCCAAAACTTAATCCCTAGAATAAAGTTAGCTTTGCCCAAGTCCTTTAGATTAAATTGGCTTGACAACTAAACCTTTATTGATGACATAGCCCCTACATCATTTCCAATGAGTAGAATATCATCAACATAAAGCACTAGGAACATTACTACTTTATCTCGATATCTTTTGTACACACATGGTTCATCAAGATTTTGTTCAATATCAAATGATTTGATTGCTTGATCAAATTTGATGTTCCATGATCTAGATGCTTGCTTTATGTCCATAAATGGACTTTTTTCAACTTGCATACCATATGCTCTTGATTCTTTTATATGAAACCTTCCGGTTGCATCATATAGATTTTTTCTTCAAGATTGCCATTAAGAAATGCAATCTTGACATTCATTTGCCAAGTCATCATAATCATAATGAGTAGCAATGGATAAGAGAATTCTGATAGATTTAAGCATGGCCACTGGCGAAAAAGTTTCCTTATAGTCAATATCTTCTTTTTGTGTATATTCTTTCTCCACTAGCCTTGCTTTAAAAGTTTCAACCTTTCCATATATTCTTCTCTACTTTTTGAAAACACATTTGCAATCAATAGGTTTAATGCCGTTAGGCGCCTTTACAAGATCCCATACTTGATTGGAATACATAGAATCCAATTCAGATTTCATAGCTTTGACCCAATGATGTGCATCTATATCTTTCATTACCTCTTCATAAGTGTAAGGATCAGATTCAACTCTTCTAAGATAGCTTCATAAGTTTCTCCCAGACCTATAAATCTTATAGGTGGCCGAACAATTCTCGCACTACGACGAGGCACCTGTGTACTAGTCATCTCATGAGTAGAATCTTGTGGTGTATCTAATACAACCACATCATCCCTAGTTTCATCCATTGGTTGTTCAATTACAGGTTATTTCATTTCAGTCAAAACAACTCTACTTCTAGGAGTATAATCATTCATATAGTCATTTTCCAAAAATTTTGCATTTGTACTAACAAACACTTTATTATCTTTATGATTATAAAACAAACCTCCAACAGTTCCTTTTAAATACCCTACAAAGAAAACCACTTCAGTTTTAGATTGTAACTTGTTATACTTTCCTTTCAACACATGTGTTGGACAACCCCAAATATGGAGATGTCTCATACTAAACTTACACCCAATCCACAACTCTACAGGTGTTTTAGGAACAGACTTCGAATGTACTAAATTTAGAAGATACATTGCAGTATTTAAGGCATATCCCCAAAAATAAATTGGTAGAGTCGAATAACTCAATATGGATCTAACCATATCTAAAAGAATCCAATTCATTCTTTTTGCTACACCATTTTGTTGTGGTGTTCTAGGTACAGTCAACTGGGATTTAATCCCATTTTCAGTTAAGTAATCCTTGAAATCCCCAAGAAGGTATTCGCCACCTTAATCAGATCGAATGACCTTTATGCGTTTACCTAATTGATTCTCAACTTCAGTCTTAAACTCTTTGAACTTTTCAAAAGTTTCGGACTTTCGTTTCATTAGGTATACATAACCCAATTTCGAGTAATTATCAGTGAAAGGAATGAAATACTCATAGCCACCTCTTGCTTGAGTCGACATAGGACCACATACATCTAAATGTACTAGTTATAGCAAATCTTTGGCTTTATTTCCTTTTGCATTAAAAGGCCTTTTAGTCATTTTACCTTCCAAGCAAGATTCGCAGATTGAAAATTCATTAAAATTTAATGGTTCTAAAAGCCCATCTTTAACCAGGATTCGCAGGATTCGCAGACTGAAAATTCATTAAAATCTAGAACAGATAAACACTTTATTCTTATTCATTACAACATTGTCTTTTAGGATAACACAATATTCATGTTTACCTAAATAAGTTGCAGAAATTAAATTCCTACGAACATTAAGTACATACAAATAGTCTTCCAATATTAAAACTCTAGAACCAAAACATAAATTAAACACTCCAACTGGAATTCTGCTCCCATCAGCCAAAGTAAGAAACAGTTTTCCCTCATTTAGTTTTCTAGTTTCCTGGAACCCCTACAAAGAATTGTAGATATGATTAGTACAACCTGAATTCACATACTAGGAATCTATCGAATTTTGCACTAAACATATTTTAAGAAGGAATGAACTTTTCATACCCTTATTCTTGGCAGCTCTGAATATTGGACAATTACTCTTCCAATGACCTTTCTCGCCACAATGGAAACACTTTTCTTTGGTGTAGTCCTTTTTTTTTCCCTTGTTGGCAACTCCTAAAGCAATTTGTTTACTATCTTGCTTGGTGAAGTCCTCTTTCTTTTTTTTACCCTTGCCTTTCGACTTATGTTGAGATGTAGAAACTTCAGCCATATTAGCATCAACACTAGCTGTACCAAAAATGTCTTCCGCGCCACCAACTCATTCATTAATTTAGACAATGTATATATCTTTTTGTTCATATTATAATTAAGTCTGAATTCCTTGAATGATTCTAGTAATGATTGGAGTATCATATCCACTTGGGATTCTCCATTAATTTCGGTACCTAAAACTTCCAATGTATTCAGATGAGAGATCATCATAGTTTTTGCCTTGTAAAACGGCCTTACTCACCAAACATCTCTTTTAGACTTAGCATTATGTTCGAAGCTAGTTTTACATCTTACATTTAATGCTGTAGAACATTTGAAATAGATGTTAGGATATAGCACTTGGCCATCTCATTAGATTTCTGTCAATGATCATATTCATGTTTTTCCTCAAGAAGAGCATTTAATGATGGAAAGTTAGGACAAGGTTAACTAAGTACATACTTGTGCTCTTCAGCAGTTAAAACAATGTCCAAATTTCTTTTCCAGTCAACATAGTTGGATCTAGTCAATTTGTTTTGATTAAGAATAGCAACAAGTGGGCTAAAAGATGTAATGATTTAAATATGAAAATAACAAACATGAATATAATAAGTAAACCGAACATTATTAATTTATCATATAAACATATGATATGGAATCTTAATAAAACCATAATGTAAAATATGCAACGACAACCCAATCCATATTCACTATCTCTCAGCATAGAGTGAACATCAAATACTATGATTGATTGAGAACTATTCTCATTATTAGTGCTATCATGATAACTCTTATCAAATACTAATATGTCATTATGCATTTAGTTTCTAAATAATAATAGTAAGAACTAAGCATAGAGGATAATATAATATTTAGTTTAGTGTATATCATTGTCTAGAGCCATGTGTAGCCACATTTCATCTACCATTAACGAGTTTAATTTGTAGTACCATGATACAAAACACCCTCCGCATGGAATGCAAAGCTCAAGGCTAAGACAATGTGTTTGATCAAACCACTATATTCAGGAAGTTAATCCTGTAGCACCATGAAATAAATACTCGCTACATGGAATGCAAAACTCGAAACAAAGACAAAGTATGTATTTCATACTACTATGAATCGACAATGGAGGCCGTGAGATGCAACCCTTGTATCTCTCTCCCACTAGATATTTTAAAAGAAAGGTTTTTAATTAGAAATCATGTGTAATCTCATCGTACATAGCCTTGCACTTTTAAAGTGTGAAAACACTTTGAAAAATTCAAAATTCACAACATTCGATCAATTGAAGGTATTTCTCGATCGATCGAAAAAATTAAAAGATTTGTACCAAACTTTTTGCCTGGCTTGATTGATATTTGATCGTTGCTTGATTGATCGAAAGTGATTTTTGATCAATCGAAACTCGTGGAACTTGAATTTTTTAAGAATTTTTCTGAAGCAGTTTTCAACGGTTTTCATGAATAAACTTCTATCATATGAACATATTAGATTGAGTTTGAGATAAAACTAAATTCCATTGATACTATAGCCTTACGGTTCAATCTAACACACTTAATATCAAACTTAAACAACATTATAACATCAATATCAGTTTTCGTCAAACAATAATTTCAATAACCATGTAGAAAATTGATTGTATAATCTTTTAACATCATGAAATTACTATCTTTGATTCCAAAACTCACAAAACATGTTATACAAATTCGAAATTGAAGATTGTTCTGATACTAATTGTTGGAAAAACATAGTTTGTATCACATACAAAACATACGTAGCGGAAAATTAACGGATCTACTTCATTCGCAATTGTTAACATGCATTATGTAAATTTCAGAATTCAAGAATAAAAGAGCTTACCTCGGTGCGGTGAAATTCAAAACCAAAGATTAGAAGTACTTGGGAACACTTTTAATCTTCACTCCAATTCCACTTAAGCCCAAGAAGTGTGGTCTCTTAATCAGTTTATATGTATGTGTTTAAGAGAGAATAAGAGAGTGGCTTACACTCACATACATACCATTTCATTCTACTTTAAAATTCGGTATGTTTCTCTCCTTATATCTAACTGATTATCTAATTGGATTAGCCTTTTGGGCCATTCCAATTGGGTTTTAGTATGTGGCTTAGAGTGGGACAAAAATGAAACAAATAAGACTCTAGCTTCAATGGGTCTTGGGCTTATTTGTCAACTCTTGACAAATCCAAAGTTACCATTAATTATATTTAATACTACTATATAAATATAATTGTACTCTAGACCTTATTAATAAATTATATCCCAAGAATTTATTATACATGCAACCTCTTCATTAAAATATTCGTAGTAATACAAAATTATGAATGTTGACTGCCACTTTGAAGATTACTACATTTTAATCCTTGAGTACCCAGTTTAATCCTTTAAGTTATTCATCATATATTTATGAAATCCAATTTCATAAATATATACTTTAGTAACTTCTTACTAAAGTAGTTAGACCTAACATTCTGAATAATCAAATCCATTAAATTTATCTCAAGGGAATATTTTATATTTTCATTAATAGATTATGAATTCCATCTTAAGAATTCCATTAACATTAAATGCGGCTGCTTAACATAGTGAGGTTTTTATCGTAACTATAGATCTCACTCCTGATATATTAAAGCAGCCTACACTTCATGTTTAGGTTCATTACTCTCTTAAGATTGAGAGTTCATGTAAATAGAAGTCATGAGATTTATTATTCATTTGACGGTCGTTAGTAGAATAATAAATCTCACAACGGTCCAGTTCAATATGTTTTAACTCTTAAAACATATCAACATATCAACTAGAAGTCTCTACTTCCATGATCAAGACAAATCATCTTAGTTGATATATTATAGTTTTCGCAAAAGAAATACTCAATTTTATCACCGACTACGAATTAAAATTCCGAGTTTACAAAGAACTTGTGATTTATATCTTTAGTGACTAAATCACATACTATGCATCTTATGGACTATATGATAATGTCCAAATATTTATGTTACCATTATTTTAGATAATAACAAAACAATTTTATTAATCATAACATAATGTAATACATAATATCATACAATAAGATTTAAAAGACACATATCCTAACAACTTTATGTTGTAATCTTGTACTAGTTGGGTTTGTCATACCCAATCCGACTTGTATTTCAGTTCTTTAACTAGAAGCTAATATAAAATTTTAGATAAAAATAACGAATAAAGTCTATCAATTGGTTTAATAAATTAAAGGAAAAAATTCATAAACCATAAGATAAATAAATAAAAATTGAAGTAAAAAAAATAATTGAAGAAGGATAATAAGAATTTTTTACCTCTCAAGATTTTAAAATCATTTCCTCTTAGTTTCAAATAAGAAAGCTCTCTATTAAAAAAGAAAAAGAAAAAAAAAATAAAAAGAAACTAAATAAGAATGTAATATGTGAGGATAAAATACATAATATTTTCGATGTATGCATCTTTTCTCTCATACGAGAGTGGACCTCAGTAGTGTGGAGTCCACCCTTATATGAAAGAAAAGATGCATAGGCTAGAAGCACCATATTCCGCCTCACATGTGAGACTCAGAGCATAGGACGGGAGAGAGGCGTATAGAGATTGAATAGAATTTACAGTGAGAGCAACTGATTGGACGTTGAATTGGCTGGCTAGTAAGTGGCATGTGGAAAATGCAAATTGAAAAGGTAAAAGGAAACTAGCGGTAAAAATTTCTCTTGTAGGGTCCATCCTCATTCGAGTGGGAAGATGCATAGGCCGAAAACACTATATTCCGCCTCACATGTGAGACTCAGAGCATAGGATGAGAGAGAGGAGTATAGAGATTGAATAGAATTTACAGTGAGAGCAACTGATTGGACGTTGAATTGGCTGGCCAGTAAGTAGCATGTGGAAAATGCAAATTGAAAAGGTAAAAGGAAACTAGCGGTAAAAGTTTCTCAATAAAAGTTTGGCCTTTATTAATGAATAAAAGTTTTCAGTTCATTCTTTTTATGTATAGCTTTTTAAAGGAAGCTAGCAATAAAAGTGGTAGACGATAGAGGGGGGGACTAAGTAGACAAACTAAAAAAGATGCAAGCAATAAATAAGTCAATTGCGGGGCCAACTCTTCCAAAAATGCATGGGAATCTTAATTTTTACTTGCTACAGAAAATTTTTACTCTTTTTTTTTTGTTTTGTTTGAGAGGGCGGCATGGCTCCTACTGTTGAAGTGCTCCCAGAGCATTCAGCACAAAAGACATGCTTTATCCATATTACTAATTGCAAAAACTTTTGCAATAGTGCTACACTATTGCTACTGTTGTCTTACGGTAATGTAAAAATTTGTAAAACTTGAACTCTATATTTTATTAATTTCTTCTCTCTCTTTCTTGGAGTCACTTTTCCCCCTTTTTTTTGAATTACTTTTGGGTTATATATATTTTATTAGATATATATATTATTTTAATGTATTATATAGAAAAATAAAAGTTAAGATGATGGGTGTATTGTAAAATAATATGATATATATGATAAAGTAGTTTTTGAGATAGTAAAATGAAATTTTTTATAGAAACTAAATGTGAATGCTCTAAGGGAAATTATTATGTATAAGTTATACTACATAAGGCAGATTGTTTCAATGGCCTTTTTTTTATGGGATTAACTTCTAAAGTTCTTAGGTAACTCTACTTTGGAGTTCTTAAAATCCTATCCATCAATGGTGATACAAGTGGATTCGGTTTTGCCACATTATCAATAATCTAAACAGATAACAAAACAATGCTAATCAATATTTGTTTAAATGTTGAGTATGTGGCTAAATTCAATCTACTAATTTCACGCTGGATGGACAAGATTTTTATAACGTAATAGTATAATTATCTTAGGAACTCTAGAGGATCCTAATCCTCTTTGATGATTCGTTTGCCTGGGAAAATATTTTCCTGCAACTCAAGAAGGATTTAGGTGTTTCTAAGATACATTTCAAATTTATGGTTACAATGCCATTATGGCCAAATTATGATTACTTACTGAAACAGATGTACCTTACATTTAAAATTGATCACTCATAGATGGGCTTATAAGAGGAGTGCCTCTTTTTATTTAATTGTTTAACTCAAGCTAATTAACACATAATGCTTTTGGCAACCATCATCAACAAGGTGATTCTTATAAAGATGATATCACTGCTCACTGCTCACTGCTCAGGGGGTGACAAACTACACTGAACTGCTACCTTTGCCTTCTAGAGCTCCAGCACTAGGTCTACAATGCACACAAAGAACTGAATGAGGGTAGTTGCTGAAAAATCCGGTAGACTTCTATAAACATAAATCAGGTAGCTTTTTTAATGATAACCACTAAGTTATAAAACCAGATAGTGTTCTTGTTCCATAATTGATTTTGGAGATGGAGGATAAATCTGTACTTACAGTCTGCATCTGTTTTGATCCAGTGCTCTCTGTTCCCATTTGAATCGCTGCTGCTGAGTGTAAACTGCGGTGGGTTGGATTGGCTCTTGTAGCGTCGTATGCTCTCCTTTGAAAGTGCCATTTTTGGATATGACACTATTTCTTCATCTGGGGGCACCTGATCTCCATTGTGATAGTCCCCATGATGGGTTAATTTCTTCTTGTTTTCAGTCTTTTGGGGCTTGTTAGACTTTTGAGTTGCTATTGAGTTTTCAGGGTGAACTTTTCTGTGGAACATTTGAAGGATCTACAAGCCACACATCATAGGAAAAGGAACTCAGCCAAAAGCTCATAACCAGGACATTGACAATTTGACATGCATCTGGTGAATCTCAAAATCAGTCACCATGTTGAGGTGCGATTTTTTTATTCATATATAATTACATTATAACCATTCAAACAAATAGTGTAAAGAGAAAGGGAAATTATTGGTTAGGTAGTTGATCAATGGCCTTTTTGTCAATCTATAGACATATAATGAGTATCATGGGCATCAAACCTGTGATTGTCGATGTCAGGGGATAATGATTTCTTGATATATTTTTACAAGCTATCAAAATAGTGTTCTGCTTCACTGTAACTGAAACATGAATATCTTTGTATTGATCCCGGCATGACAAATTCAGGAAAAAGTTTACTGGAGAATTGAAATTGCTTAGGAAACGTACCTTTTGTAGTTTTGTCTCTGCTGAAGCAGAATCAAGAGGTCCACCACCAGCTGCTGTAGAGCTCCTAGAAGAAGCATGGAGCATTTTTTTCTTCAGTATCTTTTTCATCAGGTTTATGGCAGACTTATCCGCTTCCTTCTCTGTTCGCCTCTCATCCCTTTCGCACTTTGCTCCAGAATTCTCCTCTGCTATTTTACTCCTCTGAAACAGCTCACCAAGAGATGTCCTATGTTCCTTCTTTGCCACTGTTGTTGTTTCTGACAACTCAATTGCTGACCCAAAAAGATATCCTTGGAGTGGGCAGACAGTAGTTCCATTCCCATTGGTCTCTGGGCCTTCTATTGGCTTGCCACTGAGTGTAATGCAGCTACCATGGCTACTTCTTCCAGTGCTCACATGACTACTTCTTCCAGTGCTTACATGACTATTTCTCCCAGATGAATCATTGCAACCATCATCTTTAACTTCAGCTCCCAGCACCTTTTCCAACTCATCATTGATGAGCTTCAAATCATTCTCTGTCACCTCTGTTTCTTTTTCAGTTATGTTCTCAACAGAGATGGCAAATGTTGGTGTCGACGGGTCAGCAATGACTTGGTCTGTACCAAGGGTACCAATTGCCAGAAAGCCATGGAAGAGCTCAGACATTGCAGCCGATGATTCTTCTTCGTAGTCTTCATCGTCTACTCTGGCTGCTTCTAGACCAGTGAAAGAGTTCCGAAGGTGGTGGTCTTTTTGGGCTTGTTTGAAGGGTTTGGTACCATAGTTTGACTTTGGGTAGCATTGTTGATCATCAAGTGATGGCTGCCCTGAAAGACAAGTACAAGAATACCATGACACACAAAAAATGTAGAAGGAACTCGTTTGATGGTAAGGCTAGCCGGGAAAAGGGAGTCCACTTTTGCATATTGGCACTAGTGTCACATGGATATTTGTTTTAATCATGAATTTTTATTGGTTTCTATTAAGTGCACACCATTTTGATTCTTAGGTTTCATGATCGCTTTGGGTTCTTTTGGGGCCATATTTAAGATATAAAGGCATGCATGTACAGAGGTCGTTTCTAGAGTGATTCTGTTATTAGTTATGTGTAGACTTTATCGTGCCCCTGCTTTCTTTCCAAGGTAGTGCACATCACTTGACAGTCTTTATAATCAACTGTAAAAAAAGCAAATCTAAAACTGAAATATGAAGTCTTAGCTTATGGCCATTTCTAACTATCTTCTTATGATTTGTGTCAATTAGTCATGGATAGCCTAATTTGATGGTATCATTTAGGTGGTTTAAACTTACTGGAAGATGTTAACAGAAAGGTTTGTGTAGCGCAGGTCTTACCAATGACAAAATCTTTTAGTGGTTCACTGCTATTTTGGCGGAACTTACGATGCATCCAGCCTAGTAACTGCAAGAAGACATGCAAAGATCAACTTGTAGAATATTGTGAGAGTAATGTTCTCCAAGGATAGCAGAGAATGGACTTTACCTTCATTTTTCGTTGGAATTTCAGAAAACTTGAATTTTGATTTCAGTTATGAGAGGATGAGGAAGGAGTTTCTTTTCATAGCTAGCTGTTTGCTTGTTAATGGATGAGATGTCAAACACTTCCTGAAAGCCTCCAATGTTCTGAGAAAGGGCTGGTAGAGAGAAACACACAGATGATTACAAATTAATGTTTGATATGCTTGTAAAGATAGACTCAACTATCAAGTGGTCAAATGTAAAGTGGGTCCTGGACCCCACAAGTTGGTGAGTCTATCTGAGAGATCAACGTATGTTCATTTGTAAGGTTGATTTTAGAGTTTATAATTTTCTCTATTTCTTTTCACGATTTGGTGTTCATCACAACAGTGACCTTTTGTCCAATGCAGTAACAATGTAGCATAAATCATATCTGTCACATTCTCTTGATATGTATTTCCTGATGCAATTGTGACTAAGTTCCTAACTGGCCATGTTAGGACTCTTTAAATGAATTTAACCAGGTTATGCGCTTTAACATGTTTGTGCACTGCACTTTTTGCATGGAGTGATTATCATTATTTTATTGGGTCTTTGGTTGGTTTACCCCATATTAAATTGTAGGGACTGTGGAGAATATTTTTTGGAATCCAAATGGAGTCAAAGATAATATGACAAAGAATTAGATCTATTTTCTCAACTGGGACACAGAAGTTTGCTTTCCAGTAGGCCCGTCGAAGTATTTCAGACTGAAAGGACCCCATTTGATAGAGCTCAACTAGTCGTGATTATCTTGAGTGAAAGGCCTAAATATTTTGTTTAAATTATTATGTTCAATTTTAATGTGTTTTTGTTTGCAACCATCTTAATCCTGCAGAAGCAATTGGATGCTCTTGAACTGCTTGGGATGTCTCATATTCAATCTTATTTCAGCAGGCCAGGTACTGATGGTTTCTGGACCTCTGGTATACCATGAATTAAGGTAGGACTTTACTTCTAAAATTTTGCTTCAACAATTTCTGTGTTTTCTGCTTCATACAATTTGCATTATAGTAAATCAGGCGCAGTTAGTAACTTTAAATCAACCTTTAACCCTACACAAAGAAGCTGGTTTGATTTCCTTTGGTAATAGGTGGAAAACAAATTTAGTTTTTTACTTTTTTTGTTCCAGCTTCATACTGATACCAGACAATAAAAATGATCCTTCATTGTCAAATGATACCAAATAGAATGCCTTGTGACACCAATACTTCCTGGTAGTATTTGCCGCGGACGGTAAAGTTACCACAAGTGATTAAGTAGTTTCATTTGCCATTCATGTTCATAGTCTTTGCTACTGTCATTATCATGAGAATTGAATTTTCTCTCTAAATAGCCCATCTGGAACTGTGTTGTTGGCCTTGAAAACTTAGTGTGACCCATAAGCATCTTTATGAATAAGAGTGACAACAGCAAAAGGAAAAAGGGTTTTAGGCTTCAAGACAAAGGGAGCACATCCATCCTTGACAAGAATAAACATACTTCCATGAAATTCTAGTAATTATTTAGAATAGACCACTCAAGTACCACGCTTTCTTTAAACCATCTAGATTTAGACAAATCTTAGAATATAACGGATGTAAACCCAGTCCTGTTAAACATTACCATAGACACAAACACACTGAAGATAACAATGATGTCAACCTGGTCTTGTTAAAGTTACATTAGCCGTATTTTTTTGGGGTGGTGTTTATTTTACTCGATTATAAAATCATAGTTTGTGTAAAACACACCATGTAGAATAGGATTTTGCCCTTTTTTTTTCCTTTGGATTTTGAATGCCCATGTTTCTTGGACACACTGAAGTCCTGACTAATCTTTTAACTGTGGTTCTGCCAGAGCTTGATAGGCTGAACATGAGAAAACCCCAGTTGGAAAGGATGATCTCCAGAGGTATCAAGCAATTATCGCTTGGATATCTGAATCCTTCTTTATCTTGTTGTTTAGAGGAAGTTAATAGAGATAATGTCTCATGATGAGAATGACAGCACTAAGACTGGTTTGTGACTTACTGTTATTACTATTATGCTTATTTATTATATGAACTACAAAGGTGGGAAGAAGATGCTTATTGAATCTACAATTCAAACAGTTCTTTCTTTTTCTACAACTATACTGTGGCATGAAAATCTAAGAGCTTGAGATAAACAGAAAATGCTTAGAAATGACTGATTTAAAGACAAATAACTGTACTACTGTTAAACTGGCTTGCTCCCATTTGTTTTATTCCCATCAATATGACTGATTGATGATTTACTTTTCTGGTTGATTAGATTTAGCAAAATAGAAGAAGGTAGATGTTTGAAAATTGGGCCACATACAATGGAATTCGCATACATGATACATGTTGGCGAGATGAGAATGGATCATGAATGATGTATCTTCCAATAAGAACCTGTCAAATCATGCTTAAGAAAACTGATGGAAGTTCTGATAACATCCAAGGTTAATGTTTAATGATATATGATAATTCTTGATAGGAATGACACCAAATTAACATAAAGGTTAGCATAAGTTGGATTGGTATGATTTGAAGGCATCATTTGAAGAGACTTAAAGGAAAACGAAACATGGGGTTTGGAGGATGGAAATGTAAGGGCAGACCTTTGAGAAGGAAAAACAATTGATTTTTACTTCTGCATCACAATCCATGACTCTTAAGTTACATCAATGGTTAGAGATGGAACAGGTTGGCTTTAGGTGAGTCCAGAACTTCTCAACCTGGATCAACCTGCCATTTTTTTTTTTTTTTTTTTTAACTAAATACTTTTAAAATACTAATATGATACTATAGAAATTCATTAAAATTTTAATATTACCATGGTATTGTACTAGATTATGGAAGATTCTCTCTTTCAAAGGAGTAATATGATCTTGGATGCTTTCCATTATGAGTGTTGGAAAATTTTTATATACGATGCTGGGTAAGATATACTACAATGGTGTATTCATATCCATAAATTTGTAGTATGAGAGAGATCGGGCCTTGGTGCGATAACAAATGCTCTTTGCCCATGTGATGTGCCACAGGTTTGATGAGAATCAATCTCTCCAAAATATTGAGGGCGAGTCTTTCTACTAATCACTTTCTTCAAATTTAGTAGAAGTGAAAAAATATTATACCCAATAGAAGTGGAAATATTGTACATAGCGTACGAGCACCACTTTTTTTACCGTACAATGTATAGCAGTGCTGCCGACTATTTAAGGTTGTAGTACTCATAGACAACCATGGTGGGACACGGAAGCTGTATTTTTGTTTTGGGGAGACTAAGAGTAATTCTTGTGCCACATAAAGTGGTACAACACTGGCCATAATTCGCCCATGTGGCGAGTTGCGGTTGGTAGAGGGGTGTGGTGGATCCATGTAGGGACACCCTCCACCAATCACAACTCGCCACATGGGCGAGTTGTGGCCAGTGTTGTGCCACTTTATGTGGCACAAGAATTTTCCAGAGACTAAATTATCACATGTTTTACAATTCAAGAAAAATTCGATGTACCACACACACACTCACACTTACCGACACATATAAGTCTTGGATTTTAATTTCAAAGTGAGTCGTAACTCATTTATATCGCGTATAAAAGTTATATTTCTACAAAATTATCAAAGTTTTCTAATTCACTCCAAAGAATTGTCATAGCTAGGGGCCAATTATTTTCTTGGGTGGCCAATTCTATATGATAAATTTTATTTTGATGAGTCTTATAAATGCCTATTACTAATTGATTTTTAAAAATTGTGGGAGCAATGCCCCCTCCCTATGTTACACATGGTTCCTCTCCTAGCTAAGATCACAACAAATTACACAACTCACTATGTGGCGAGTTGTGAGTGGCGGAGGTGTGGATCCACATTGATTCATCACATTTTTTTTCATCACTCACAACTTGCTACGTGGCGAATTGTAGCAAAAAAATTGTGTAATTTGTTGTGCCAACATTTTTCTAAGAGTAGTGTCTAGCTCTAGCTCAAGCTTTCAATAAGAAGGGGACAAGATTCATAATTTTTATTATTTTAATTTTTTTTACAAGTGATGTCAATGACTAGTTCATGTCAAAATGAGGTTGCTCTAATCTTAACTTATCATTTTATCATGTTATGAAAAAATCTGGCAAAAAATAATTACACGTCTCTTTTATAATGGGTGTTTACAAAAAAAATAATGACAATAATAATAATAAAGGCAAGTGTTAATGAGCATTATACGGTGCTCGTTAAGTTTGAACTAATATAGATCATACTTAATAAAAAATTGAATAAACAAAAGAAAAAAATATGAAATTGGCCCTACAGTTTATTTTGATTTTTTTTTCTCTGTGAAATTGGCTCCACAGTCTAGCAAAAAAAAATGACAAAAAGTTAAAGTATCCCTTAACACGATCCAATAATAAAAAATAAAAAATCTCAGTATGAACATGAGCAGACCAATAATAAGTTCTGCTGGCAAAGCAAAATGCTACACTGACAGAAACCACATTATTTGTTCGAAGTCCTTGTATAATCAGTGTGGGGTCCAAGTGAGTATGTGTGCCACTGCCACCTTCTTTTTTCAGAAGCAAACATGAAACTAAAATACGAATTTTTTTTGCTTACTTAATTTAACAGTTTTCTACTGTTAACATGAGGGACGCCTACTCTCCAGGAGACATTAAGTTACTTTTCTCCCCCACTAAACCTCTTTGTGATATGAACCCGCATTGGAATTTGGACATAGTTATGGAGTTTTTGTATCAATGCCATTTAGCTCTCTTTGCTGAGTGAACTTTAAGGCCAGGTAGGGCTAGCATGTCTACAATTCTCTCTCCCTTTGTTGTATTCATATCTGATACTCTTGAATGGTTCTAACAAATTCTCGACTAATCAATCTAAGTTGCTGTAGTGCAAGTACACACCCCACTTTTTTCTTCAGGGTCCATGAAGCAGTGCGAGGATTGATCATCTGCTGTGCTTGTGGATAGAAGTGGGCGGTGGTTTGACACCGTGCAATTTTGTGGCTATGAAATAGTTAGGCGTGTCCATAGACAATCTATGTCTGAACACAGCAGTGGTTGCCATTTGCCAATTGCCTCCTGCGTTTCCCAAACTTACAGTGCGGATTCTCTCACTCTCATATTGTTAAATGTCATATTTTTCATGTATTTGACATATCATTAGATAAAATGCAGGTAGACACTGCATTTTGTATCCTTTAGGAGTCGAGCTCATGTTTTCCAATGATGCTCAAATTCTAAGGTCCAAGGCTAGTTTAGAGTCCGATTAGATATCAAATTGATTTGGAGAGTGTTAAAATGTAAAATATAACAATTTAAATGAGCAAAAATATATTTTTGGAAATAAAATAACCAAAGAGGTTCTCAGCCTTCGTACGTGGGCCAAAGCATGCATATGTAGGCACATTCTTGCGTATGCAGCTTGAGTTTTAGAAGTATAAGAAATGCAAGTTTTTTGCAATAATAGTTGAGGTTTGGAATGAATCCCACATCGTCTAGGAGTCGTTCCAAATCCTATTTTTTCCACGATAAAAAGCCTTACATGGTATGTTGACGTCGGGCCACGAACGACTGGAAAACCACCGGGCCTTCGTTTAACCATCCGCCGTGGCGACGCTCCCACATGCCTTGGGCCCGTTGGAGGCCCCTCTTGATAATGGTGTGGTTCACATGGAGTTTCTGGTGCTCTCTCTCTCTCTCTCTCTCTCTCTCTCTCTCTCTCTCTCTCTCTCTCTCTCTCTCTCTCTCTCTCTCTCTCTCGGTGGAGGAAGGTTGGTCTACCTTTAGAGGTGTGATGGGAATCTTGGCCAAATTTTAGGTGATTACTAAAGGTAAGTGAAGTCGCCACCAATTATTGGGTTTTTCTAAGGTGTGATTGGTCACCTGTTTCAAATTGATTTTATTACCGATCATAGCTAAGAAAAATGTCATTTTCCTAATTTAATGTGGATGGCAAAAAATCTTGATACATGAGTCCGGAAGTTTGGTTACGTGTAGGGAAGGTGTTAGGCATCCCCACAACGCCTGTCCAAGGAGTTTTGATAAACCCTTAATTTTCGGATATTGGTAGTGAAAAACATGATTTTATCATTGGCTTTTGGGGCTTTGCATGCATGGGGCTTTGAGGTTTGGCTTTTGAATGGGTGTGGTTCTAATCTATGCTTTCCTAAGGCATTTAGGCAAATACCAGATTTCCATAGCGAAAATCCGGCGACATGTCACCTTACTTTCGTGGTGGAAATTAGGCATCGCTTTGCCTTAGATGATATGGACTGTGACAATCACACTAGGAGGGGCGAGCAGGTATATATATACATACATCATGCACAATGCTAGCACACAGAGTAGGAAAGAAACTGCCTACATCCTTAGAGCATGGCCCAAAATATAGGTGCAGGAAAGTAAATAGGGGTCGCCATACACTAGAGATGAGGACGAATGGTACATGACATGATATACCTAATACAATCCATCCAAGAGAGAAATGAGGGAGGGAGGAAGGGGGTTTAAAAAAATACATAACCAAATGGGAGAGGTTAGACCCCTAAATCTACTGAACATAGCCGCTTGGCTCATATCTACATGCTTGCATCCACGCCCTTTTTGCTTGCACCTGGCAGACCATGCCCTAGCTCAATGCGCCCTCGCTCCATGTGTGTACATGCAAAGGCAAAGACAAGAAACTAGTAGACAAGCAACGGAAAGAAAGAGATGCATAGACAATGCAGTGGGTATAAAGCAAATAAGCATACAAGCAGAGCAAGCATAGCATGTGGCAGGAGACATGACAAGCAACAAGATAAGCAAGCAAACTAGAAGGCAAACAAATAAGGAAGCAAGCAAACAAGAAAGAAGGCAAACAAAAGATGGTGTCCGCGGGGGGGGACAAATGTAGGTTTGGATTGGATGTCCATGACTTCATTGTGTTGAAGTATGGATGACACACTAGCAAGCAAGACTCATGCATGAACATGTAAGCAAGCGTGTAAAGATGCATAGAAAGCCAATGGGTGGCACAAACAAGCATGGTAAGCATAGCATCGCGCGGAACGAAAAATGGAAGGGTACGCACAGAGCAACCTGGCATTCGGAGATGCCTTCCAAATGGTTACATCCGACGCCCATGAGGCCTTGTTCGGATGTAACCATTTGGAAGGCATCTTTGAACAAGGCCTCGTGGGCGTTGGATGTAACCACACAAGGTCAAGCCTGCGGAGGGCGCCAAACATGGCAAAGCCTAGAACTAGAGAGGCTAACACAAGCATAAAGCATAGAAGCAAGCAAGCATAGACATGCAAATAGGAATGATCCAAACCCTTTTGATATAGGCCATGGTACATGGATGATGACAAAGACCATAGGGTCTAGATTGGGTCCGAACCATTATGCCAAAACAAAAGAAAATGCAATAAAAAGAAACAAAATGGCTACAATAGCACATGGCTTGACAAACAAGGTCTAGGCCTAAGCACATAAACAAGGCGTAAAGCACGCAAGCACATGAGAGATGGCATAAAGCATGTAGAACGCATTGATCTAAGCATGTAAATACACCGATCTACGCATATAAGAATGGAGATATGCATGTAGGCATGTGAATGTACATCTAAGCATGTGGATGTAAGCATAAAAACATGGAAGAACACAAATCCAAGCATACAAGCATGTGAAGGCATAGACATAGGCATAGGAGCATAGAACATGCATACAAACATGTAGATCTAAGCAAGGCATAGCCGAAGACATGATATCAAGCATGTGAGCATGTAGACCTAAACATCAACACATGGGAAAGAAAAGATCTAAGCATCTAAAGCATGGCATAAAGCATAAAACATGTAAAAGAGACAACTAACACATGACCAAACATGGAAGGATATGGAAAATAAGCTAAAAAGCAAGCTAAAAGCAAGATAAAACACGGAACATGCTAGGTAAAGCAATAAATCATGTTATTAAAGCAAGAGCATGGAAGATAAAAGCTAGATGAAGCTTTGAAGAAAAAAAGGTATGGATAGTAGCTAAAAAGCTACATCCATACCCCATAAACCTCAAATCCAAGGTGTAAAACCAAGGGAAAGAATGTTGGGTAAGAACAATAACTTGTATTTTTGGTGAAGAGAAGAATTAAGAAGCTTTGATTTCTTTTTTGAGTGTTTTTGTGTGTAGAAATGTGTTTGGAGGAGAGAGGAAGCGTGCAGAAAACGTCCAAGCAGGGAGCAAGACCTAGGAAAGCCCCTTTCTTTTCTTAGTCTGGAGGTGCCTAGGGCCTTTTATAGCCCCGACACGCTTTATGAGGTGGCGCACCTTATAAGGCCGTCGGTGGCCCTTCGAGGGCCGCCACCTATGAAGCTCCTCAAGTGGGGTTGATCTTGACACCCTTGGAAAGATCTTGACTTTCAATTTATAAAATGGTATGGAACTTAAAATGCCCATGTTCGAATCGAAAGTTATGGCTCCGGGAAGTTAGCGGTGCATTTATCGGTGTGTTTACTGGTTTTCGTGATATCTCGACCGTTTTAACTCCGATTTCAACCCATGAGTAGTCGTTGGAATGAGAATGTGATAATATTTGCAATAGTATTAGGTTCAATCTGTTCTAATGGCCAGATCAAAATTAGGGTTTTTGGGGCCCATTAAGAGTCAATTCCGGGTCAAATTTGTTCAAAGTTGCCAAAAATCTCTGAGAAGCTTGGGTTTGATGTAAAACTATGAAAAGTGATATTTTGAGGGGATTTTGACCTTGTTTGACTTTAAGCCAACTTAGGGTTGACTAGGAGCATTTTGGTCATTTTGGCTGAAAGAGGCACTTTGAGTACCCGGTGTCCGAATTGGTTGCGCCACGTCATTCTAGATGTTCTCGCGGCCCCATTGAGAGAAGATTATATTTTTGGATTTTTTGGGGCCTGGCATGCAAATTGAGGGCGGACAAAATACGGTATCAACATCTGCCCCTTCTTTATCTGACATCTTGAGTGTAATGAGAGGTTTTAAATAAAGAACGTGATTTTGAATTTTGTCGCCCCCAAATTGCGTGCGGAGGCTACTCATAGATCAAGACCGGTTTTTACCTGGCTGGATCGACTTGCTATAGCTGCTTCTAAAATATTTTCTGGACTTGTCTCTGAGCTCTAGGGAAGGGAAAGGATTTTTTTTTTTTTGTGTGGAAGTTTGACCAAGTAAACCGGTCAATGTTGATTTGGTCAACGTTGACTGGCGGCCATTTAGGGTGCTATTGGTTGACTCGGCGGCCCAAGAAGGTGCGCCAGGTAGCCCAGGTTCCATAAAAGCCCATTTTGGGCTCATTTTGACCTAATTTCACCCTTTCCTTTGACTTCTTACTTCTGAAAAATTCTTTGGAGCAATTTACGAACTTAGTGGGTCTGGCTTTTTGACTTCAGTCTGCTGCTTCAGCCTTTTTTGCACTTGAGGTTAGTGTCTATTTTTCCTCTTCTCTTTGTTTTTTCTGCAAAATGTTAGCAGCAATATCGCTAGGGATGCATGCTAGAGTTTATTTTATTTTTGGTATTTTCATAAGCATATATATTTTTTGCCATGATTTATGCCATGCTATCTTAGAAAAATGCACACACACACACACACACACACACACACACACACACACACACACACACACACATATATATATATATATATATATATATATATATATATATTGTTGCTTTTTGTCTGTGTTATATGGGTGTCCAAATATGCAGAAACTTGAATGCTGAAAATAAAATACGGGACATAGGTAAAGGGACTTACCTAGTAGTTGGGAATAGTGGAAATGGTGAGACATACGGCACAACCGCTAGTTAGCCTCGAAATAGGATCGGATAAAGAGAATTGTGTGATGGTGGGCATACGGCACGGCCACTAGTTAATTCATGGTAGATTAGGAACTTGGAAACTTCTCAATGACTTGATAGTTGTGATGGCGAGGCGTACGACACAGCTGATAGTGAACCTTAAGATAAGATGTGAGCATACGGTACAGCCGCTAGTTAACTCACTATAGATCAAGAACTCGAAAACTCTTAGGAACTTGATAACTGTGGTGGGGAGGCGTACAACATGGTCGCTAGTTAACCTCAAGATAGGATGTGAGCATACGGCACGACCGCTAGTTAACCCACTGTAGATTAGGAACTTGGAACTTTTTTAGGAACTTGATAGTTGTGTGATGGCTAGGTGCATAACTGTGAGCATACGGCACAGCCGCTAGTTAACCCACTGCAGGTTTGTATGGTACGGCCGCTACATAGCCTCCAAATAAGATGTGAGCATACGTCACGGCCGCTCGTTAACCCGCAGTAGGATGTGAGCATACGGCACGGCCACTAGTTAACCCATTGTAGAGATTTACGGCATGGCCGTTAGATAGCCTCCAAATAAGATGCGAGCATACGACACAACTACTAGTTAACCAATTATAGGATGTGAGCATATGGCACGGCCACTAGTTAACCCACTATAGAGACGTATGGCACGGCCGCTAGTTAACCCACTATAGAGACGTATGGCACAGCCGCTAGATAGCCTCCAAATAAGATGCAAGCGTACGACATGGCCGCTAGTTAACCCACTATAGAGGCGTACGGCGTGTCCGCTAGTTAACCCACTATAAAGGCGTACGACATAGCCGCTAGATAGCCTTCAAATAAGATGCGAGCATACGGCATGGCCTCTAGTTAACCCACTATAAAGACATACGGCATGGCTGCTAGATAGTCTCCAAATAAGATGTGAGCGTACGACACGATCGCTAGTTAACCTACTGTAGGATTTGAGCATATGGCACGATCGTTAGTTAACCCACTATAGAGACTTTTGCAAGAATATATTTTCTTGTGAGAACATATGCTTGACTTGAACCTACACAACATGCTTAGGAAACAGTGTTAGTTTATAGGCATTGCCGTTTGTCTCATGGGCTTACCACTTGTGTCTAAATTTCTGGTTGTTTTGTAGATTATGCCTCGAAGGGTGAGTTCCAGAGGAGATCAAGGGAAGGCCCCTATTTATGCTACGTCCCATGGGGACTCTTCTTTTGATGATGAGACTATTTCTGCTGGTGAGTAGGCAGCTCTAGTTCTGCAGAGCCATTTTGACAGCGATGGTGACGACATTAGGTCCACTGGTAGGATTCCCATGGAGACCCAATCCAAGAGACAACGTTTAGACAAGACAGTTAGGGCTTCCTCTGAGTCTCGCACTATTTCGACTAGGACTTCCTCATGGCACCAGTTATGGAATGGGGAGCTAGAGTATAGCGACTATGGCCGATGATCTCATATTTGATCTAGAGGCCGATTTGTCAAGCGAGGAGGAGATCGATCCAAATCCGGGCGCCCAGAGGCACAGTTTGAGGCCGAGATTCTCGCCACATCAAGTCGGGGCCGATGCTTACACTAGAGCAGTGGATGACAGTATCAGGGACACTCACCTTCAGCGGCGGCTGAAGGGGCATCCTTCCACTCAGGCGCAGAAGGGACAGGTATGCTGTCTTCATTTTTTGTCGTCTAGATTCCTGTTGAATGCATGTGCTAACGGGTAGCTTTTAGTTCTGAATGCAGGGGCCCAACAAGATCTGTGGTCGAGGTGCTTGGTCTACTTTCCTTCGGGAGTTGTTTGACCTTGAGACCAACAGGCGCTATGTGGATTTCTTGAGAGAGTAGAGGTTCAAGGATTTTCTAAGGATCCCTCCATATATCATGAGGCATGGGATTAGGGAGGCTTTGGTGTGGTGGTTTCATGCTAAGATAGGCATCTTTCATTTAAGTTGTAGGGAGTATGTGATTCTCCCTCTTGACTGGATGACCATCTTGGGCATTAGATTCGGTGGGTACCCGATTTTGACTGATGCGATGAGCTTTGAGATGGCTTTGGAGGTCTTGGGGATTCATCTCCCACTGACAAAGGGCACGAGAGCATATTTTTGGCCTACTGTGTCGCCACAGGTTAGTACTGAGTGGTTGCAGGGTAGCATCCCCTAGAGTGTAGCGTCGACAGACATCCACCTTCGCCGGTTCTTCATGTATTTCCTCCGTAGTTGCTTTTTTGGCAACAACTGATCAGTATTGACCTGCTAGCTGTTGTGGGCTTTGATAGCAGTTTCAGATGTTGGGAGTTATGACTAGGGCTCTGTCACTTATGGCTTCTTCATAGCCTTCTTGAGGCAAGCTTCATAGCAGGATTTTAGGAGCTTGGAAGGTGTTGGCAGATCTTGACATGGTGGGCCTATGAGTATATTCCAGCCTTGCGACCACGATTCATGGGTTTTTTTGTGACCACTTATCCTCGAGCTTATGCTTGGTCTCTCTGCACTATTACTAGAGTTGTCCTAGTGCAGCCGATTACTATCACTGTGGCCTTGGATTGCGTCACTTGGGGTGAAATAGTGGTTCATCCTTATGATGGATCACTGCTGGGGAGACCGGAGCTTACTGTTGCCATGGGCCAATCGAGAGTACGACGCTGGTTTTGGGCCCTATTGAGTTGGGAGTTCTTCTTGGCTGAGAAAACCTTCCATTAAGTCATGCTGATTTTTGGAGTATCCAGGGATCCACCTCCTCTCAGTTTGTCATTTCTACTAGGACTTCCTTCGATGCATATGTGGATACTAGCATAGACTATGCCACTTGGTTTTCAGTGTCCTCTACGAGACCTATTATGGGAGACGTCCCTATGAGTGGGGGCAAAGTGCTAGGAGGCATCGCTCATGCCTAGGTAGCTTCTGGAGCTAAGTGGAGTTTGCAGGCCAAGACTTTGCAGGCTAGGATGACAGAGATTGAGACTGCTGCTGCTACTGCTAGGGAGGCACATATGCAGGAGGAAATTGCTCGAGTGTTAGCTCAAGAAAGGGAGCTTTGACAGAGGGATAAAGAGGCCTGTGCTACTACCGCAGACAGAAAGAGGACCCAAATTTAGGGTGAGCTAGCCATACTTCACGGCTATACCATGGTTTTGATAGGAGAGTTGTGGGTGGCTCATGGCCATATTCCGCCTCCACCTCACATTCCTGGCTAGGGGCCCATTATTCCTCTATATGAGCCCGGGTATATGACAGTTCCTCTGGGCCCGGTTGGGGTCCCTATGCTTAGACTCAGGGGCCTTCTCAGGATCCAAGATACACTCCAAGTGCTTCTGGTGGAGCCGATCCTTCTACCGGCCCTTTTATAGGCAATGATGATGATGATGATTCTGACCACTTTATCAGTGACTCATTTAGAGATGATGATTCCTAGTAGGGTTAGCTTACTTTTGTAGCATGATGTAGCCCCTGCGTGGGCATGTATGTACCTTCCACGTATTTTGTAGACATTGCCCCATGGTGGGCCTGCAATGTATGTATATTATTGTATATTATGCATCGCCTCTTGATAGGCCTGGACATTTGTGTATTATATTGCCCCACAGTAGGCCTTGATATATGATATTTTCTCTTTACTTCATGATGTATGTATAAAACAATGCCTCTTACTAGGAGTTACATGTAAGATTCTGGAAACTTCCTTTGAGAGGGCTGATGTATGACTTTAGGAAAAGTGCCTCTGAGAGGGCTGCTGATATATGTGAAAAAAAATGCCTCTGATTAGGACTTACATGCATAGTTCTAGGAAATCGCCTTTGAGAGGGCTGCTGATGTATATGAAAGACAATGCCTCTAGTTAGGACTTACATGCATAGCTCTAGGAAAAATTGCCTTTGAGAGGGTTGCTAGCATGTGTGAAAAAAAAAAGGCCTCTGGGTAGGACTTATATGCATAACTCTAGAAAAATGCCTTTGAAAGGGCTGCTGACCGTAGCTTCATGGGTTTACCGACGAATCTTAGCAATGATTGTCCTACTGGGGGAGAGAGAAAATGGAGGGATTGCGTGAAATAAACTGCCCCAGTTTAGGTTTTCATGCAATTCTTGACATGAGGGACACATTCTCGACGGGACAAACCCGTTCTTGCATAATGGATAAAGTAGAGAGAACTGCACGAAATAAACTGCCCTAGTTTAGGGTTTTGCAGGGTTCGAAGCCTACAGACTAGCTAAAAATGGCCTTGACTTCATAGGCCATACCAAATTCTGGTAATGAAAGCGGACATTCTGAACAAGATCTCCTTAAACACGCCATGAGGCGGTATGCATTAATCGCTCCTATTATTGCCCAGGCTGGCTAATAATTCAAAGACAGGCTTCTTGGGGCAACATCATGAGAAACGCTCCCTCTGCCCTCCAAATAAGCTAAAAAAGCTGTCGGGTGGTTGAGAACAGGTTCTAGTGTCCTATTGCGAGCTCTGATTGACTGGCTGAATCGACCCTTGAACTGAGTGAACTGGGCTTTGAAAAATGAGGTTTAAGATGTCTGGAAGTGTTGAACGAGACGCACAAAGATAAACTGCCCCAGTGTAGGATTTATGCGGTCTCGGTTGCACAAGAGAGAGCTCTTGACAATCCGGTTCGCTGCCGGGCCGACCGCGCACTACGGTTGGTGCTAAAATAGAGGAATCTTTGCTCCAAGGCAGTAAAAACCCCAGAGATTGGTTGTCATAGATCGTACTTGGGATGAGGAGAGGGCCACATTGGAGGCCAGTAGGACCGAGGCTAACAATAGAGCCGATGGTTTAGCATTGGAACTATTATAGGCAAAGGCCTACATTCATTCTGCTTTGAGCATGGAGTATGGGCAAGATGGCGATGAGCCTAGTGAGCCGCAGTTGGCTTTCCGTCGCCTTCAGACTGAGCTAGCTCAGAGGGAAGAGGCTTTGAGAATTGCTACTACAGAGGTGGGCACCTTGCAGGCTTTGCTAGAGACTGAAAGACAAGGCTCTACTTCAATTCCATGATAGAGAAGGAGCTGGTCCGTTTTCGACATTCACATGACAGACCCAGAGGGGTTGCCAGAGTCCTGGGCCTTGATGCAGCCGGGCTGCTTTGCACTCATGCTCATGATGACCCGATTCTCCATATTGGTTTTTGGGAGATTGTGCCAGGCCATGTCTGATCACTTGGGCCATGTCTGATCAATTGTGTATGGCCTTCCTCTTTTTGTTTGAGTTCTTAAAGCATAGTTTAGTTTGTTAAGCATGCTTAGAAACTGAGAGATGGTGGAGAGAGATGTTTATGATGATATTCACGAGATATATTTATGAGATGAGATCTCATGTTTTGATACCAGAATGTATGAAAGAAACAGAATGGCACAATACAGGCATGTTCATGAATATGCAAGCAAATGCTTTGAAAATACAAGGTTATACAAATAAGTGATAGATGTAAAATCAATGTATATCAATATCTTATTTTTCCAAGGATACATCCTATTCTAGATGGATCTTTTCCTTTTCTCATTGAGGTACATTTCCCATTGGTACGAGTCAGGACATCTTGAGTGAACCACCGGGTTATGGCAGTATTGTAGACAGAGAGCAATCTCAGAGGTGCTTTCACATCTTGTCTTGGATGCTGGATCCATCTAATTTTCTAATCTTGAGCAGAAATTCAAGCAGGCCAACCTGATTGATTTTTATTGAAGACATGAACGATCCGAGATGGCTGCCTACGTACCTCCACTAGGAAGGATCAGGTCATCACGTAGTTTAACTGACTTTTGATTGCCTTAATGTTTACCTAGACCACCCTTTCTGGTTTTCAATTGTTGGGAAATTTAGACCCTGGTTGATAGAATTAACAAGTTTTAAATCCAAGTTGTTAATTAGGTTTATCATGAATAAAACTTGTTAAAATAAACAAACATCAATATCATGTCAAAATCACGTAGCGGAAAAATAAATAAGACAAGATATGATGACACAGGAAAACCAATGAAACAAACTAGTTTCACAGTAAAATCCTGGGGGGAAACCTTCCCGAAAAGCAATCCAGTATAATAAAGAGAAATTTCAGATCTAGTACAAAACATTTGTCCCTAGACTCTACAATCCCCGTAGATGAACTTACAATAGAAACCTTCTACCGCTTCAGAACCTCTGAACTCTTCAATATATAAATGCCACCCTTTGAGGCATGAATCCTAGTACATGACTCACCAACTTGAGGAAGAAGAATGTTGGCTATAAAGTTCTTCACTTCATCAACAATGAAGATCAAGAAGCACTTGGTAAAAACCCTAAGGCGCAAAGACGCGGTAGCTTTTTTCAGAGAGAATAAGGCATTGGTCACCTTTTTCATATGTTCTCCTTGTATTCTCTTATGTGACGGCCTTTAAAATAGGCCTTATATATGTATAGGGTTGCGAGAAAAGAAACCCTACACATACATGTCAGCATGGGCTGAAAATCAGATCTGAAAATCTAAATTTCGTAATTCTCAATAGATACAGTATCTGTTAGTGACCTTGATAGATAGAATCTATTGAGACTCATTAAACCTCGATAGATAGCTATCCGTCGAGAGCTATCGCGAATCTGTCTAGCTTTAATGAACAACCCTTCTTCACTTGATTCTTGGATATATTTGCATGGTTTTAACACTTGAACTTGAAACCTTGTTCCTTAAATTATAAACACATCCTAAATCTACCCAATTATAAGTAAAGTGCATTTTGTCAAATGATTAGTCAATTACATAAAATGTTGACATATATTTCTCACATGAATCACATATGTCCTAACAATCTCCCCTTTTGGCAATCCGTGACAAAATCACAACAAACAAATGAACATATGAGAGAAGTCATGAATCACTCAACTCATACTCACTTGTTGAATACAATAAAATCTATCCTAACACAAACTCTTGAAATACTTTGCAAGAAGAGAGTTCATGGCAAGAAGACTTTGGCAATCGGTATTTCTAAAACACTTAAACAAAAGTCATCAAGGCATCTTAGTGTGAAACAAAAATAAAAGATTGCATACAATATATAAGAAGCATGTGCACAAAGAGAGAAAAGAAACAACACATGTAAAGATAGGTGAAAGAAAACATACATTATCATATATATATCAAAGATAAGCACAATGTATGTAAACATGGTCACAAGACCGGTGTACAAGAAGAAGAAGCTAAAAGAAGCTCCTACAACAATAAGGAGGTGAACACTCCCCTTACAAGGGTATGTATTTCTCCCTTTAACATGTAGAATTTTAAAAGGAAACCACATATTCTCCATAATTTCTCCCCCTTTTTGTCATGATTGACAAAGGGTATAAGAATCTAAAAAGTTTCACCCGAGAAACATAAAGATGATCAAGGGGGCATAAGAAATTCATATAAATGTATGAATGTAATGAAACAAGATGTTATGGATGACAAGATAATAGAAAGATGCAAAACATGTGAAAAACAATGCATGCAAGAGGATTTTGATGGATCGAGAGCTGTCGAGATGCTATCGTGCCAACCTCGATGGATTGAGAAGCTATCGAGGATCTATCGGCCAGATAAAAACTTTCTCGATGGATAGAGAAGTTGTTGAGAAGCTATTGAGATTGCGATAAAAAGAGGCTGAAGAACTCGATAGATAGCCTAGTTGTCGAGAGGTGTCGAGAAGCTGTCAAGATTGCTTAAAAATAGTTTTCCAAAGAAGAGAAAAACACATACATGAATGCAATCAAACATGCTACTCAACCAAGGATTCAAACAACAATTTTAGCTCTAAAAAACATCTCTCAATAAAAAATGTCAAGCATTTAGATCCAAAACACACACAAACACGCGCACACACACACACACACAAAACAAGTCTAACCAATTTTATATTTCAAAAACAAGTCAAGACAGTTTAGTAGGTATACATTAACACATGTAAACCTTATGATGACCAAATCACATTGTACCCGCACATGTATCCAAAGTAGCAAAGAATATTGCGTTTTGTGTGTGAAAAATATCGCAAGATTTTATAAGTGTCTATATGTTATGATGATTTGAGATATGAGTAAATCAATTTAACTTACACACTATCATAACTGCTTGATGGGGACTATCACCTTCGAGGTACATACTATAACTCCCACATCTCCTAGAATATACGCTTGCAATTATCTTTTAAAGCATATTGATTCTTTTTGCTTTAATTTTCTTTGCATATTTTTATTTTATTAAGCATATCATACATGGACATATAAGAGAGAGAAAAGAAATACGCAATTATATTCAGCTTTTTGACATTGCACTTTTGCTATGCCAAAGCATACATATGTCATTTCATGATTAACGGGCAACAGTGGTGAGATGGTTATTTATATCTTTCTCTTAGGAGTTTTTAGTCCTTCTTGTCAAAAAGAGTAATACGAGTGTTAAGTATAAAAGATAACTTAATTTCACTCATCACAAACACGAGTCACAAAGCTCACTTGCTTAGTTATGCATAAATATGCTCATCTAAGTTACAAGAGATACAAAGTTTAGAAAACTTTGTTTCAATGGCCATTCAAGGTACACAAGTACCAATGTACACAAACATACTGTTTTTGTATTTTCCTGATTTTTCCCCCTTTTTTTTTGAAAACAAAACAAAATAAAAACTAAACAACCAAACAAAAACAGACAAACAATTATGAAAGCATGAAGGAAAGATGCATATGCATGAAAACATGATTCCAAAAGTAGATATGAAATCAAGCAAAGAGAGTTCTACTTTAGATAAAAAGAATTAAAGCAGAGGACAACAGAAAAGACAATTAAATCTTAGGCTCCTTTCTCACTCACACAGCACAAGTCTTTGGCCGTGAAGATGAAAAGGCACGTGTCCTAGTATGTCTACTAAAGGACATAGAAGAATTAGAATTCTTTTTGAAATTAAGTTAAAAAGCTCAAGACTTTTAATAACTCTCCAAACAATGGTATAGGTCCTTGAGAGGAAACCTATGATCATTTGGACACTTGCTTTTGAGGATACAGCTCAAAGTAATTAGGACAAATGTGTCCAGAAACACCACAATAGTGACAAACATGAGGTCTAACAAATGATTCAGAATTAGCCAAATCAGTTTTGGATTTCATACCTTTATCACCTTTCTCAGATTGGGGCAGAATGACAGTCCTTGATCCAGAAGCCGTGGAAGAGGAGGGGCCGGAGGAAATAGCATATCCTAGGTTAGTCTTATCAAAACTAGGCTTTTGAGGACTTAATACCTCATCAAGTTTTGCACTAGACATCCTCTCTATTTGAGTTCTAGTTTGACTAAGCTCAACTTTGAGATTCTTGACCTTCTCTTCTAATGAGGTGTTCTCCACAACTAGAGTCTCAACTAACCTTGTAGTCTCATCTAGTTTGACTAATAGATAAGCTTTTTTAGTTTTTACCTCATTAAGCTCTTTTCTACAAAGATGAAAAGTCTTTTCAGATTTTATGAATTCAGTGCATAGCTTATTATAGGCTTCCTGAAGGGTCAACTTCTTGGGTACTTCATCATTAGAAGAATCCTCACTATCACTAGCACTCTCCACAATCACCTTATCGGTTGAGGCAGCAAAGGCCATAACACGACCACATTCATCCAAATACTCATCAGAAGAGTCATTCTTAGTATCACACCAAGTAGCAACCAACCCTTTATCTTTTGACTTCTTGGTCTTTTCCTTCATAAGGTAGTTTGGGCATTCTATCCTTATATGACCAAAACCCTTGCACTTATGGCATTGGATGAGGGGTTTCTCATTCTTGCCCTTCCTTGAGGATTTAGATTTTCTAGGAGATTTGCCCTTATCATTTTCCTAAATTAAAGAAGCTTGATTATCTCATCGGTTATGAAGGTTAGATCCTCATCCTCATCATCATCTTCATCTTCATCTTCACTTTCATCTTCATCTTCAGAGTCCTCAATCTTTTCCTCTATACCCTTAAGAGCCAAGTTTTTACTCTTTCCATATTTTCCCATTGAGCCTAATCCCATCTCATAGGTTTGAAGGTTCCCTTCAAGCTCAGTCGAAGGAATGTGATCAATGTCCTTTACTTCTTCAATGGCAGTGATTTTGGCATGGAATTTTTCAAGTAAGGACCTAAGGATTTTCCTAACAATATTGGATTCTGCTATAGATTCTCCCAGGTTGAAGGCAGAATTCACAATATCCTTGAGTTTAGCATAGAACTAATCAAATGTCTCATCCTCCTCCATTCTTATTTCTTCAAAACTACTAGTGAGTCTTTGAAGTTTCATAGTCTTTACTGCCTTGATACCTTCATAGGTGGTCTCAAGAATAGTCCATGCTTCCATGGCAACTTCCATGGATGATATTTTCTTGAATTCCTCATTGGTTACCCCATAAAACAAAGCATTCAAGGCCCTACTGTTGAAATTTGCCGCTAAGATTGTTGCTTCATCCCAATCCACCGGCGCTTCTTTTGGCTTAATTCAGCCAACTTCAACAGCTTGCCATACCTGTTCACCTAAAGCTTGCAAAAAAACTTTCATAAGAATTTTCCAGTATGCATAATTAGTGCCATCAAATAAAGGAGGAATCAAAAGAGATTGTCCACGATCTATGACAATGAGGCTCAAAGATCACACTCAGGAAATTAATCCAATCAAAGTGTACCCGCTCTGATACCACTTGCTGGGAAATTTAGACCTCGGTTGATAGAATTAACAAGTTTTAAACTTAAGTTGTTAATTAGGTTTATTATGAATAAACTTGTTAAAATAAACAAAAATCAAAATCATGTTAAAATCACGCAGAGGAAAAATAAGTAAGACAAGATATGATGACCTAGGAAAACCAATGAAATAAACTAGTTTCACAGTAAAAAACCTGAGGGGGAAACCTTCCCAAAAAGCAATCTACTATAATAGAGAGAAGTTTTAGATCTAGTACAAAACCTTTGTTCTTAGACTCTACAATCCTTGTAGATGAACTTACAATAGAAACCTTCCACCGCTTCAGAACCTCTGAACTCTTTAATATATGAATGCCACCCTTTGATGCACGGATCCCAGTACGTGACTAACTCTTCGCACGAATCCCAGTACGTGATTCACTTACCAACTTGAGGAAGAAGAATGTTCACTGTAAAGTTCTTCACTTCATCAACAATGGAGATCAAGAAGAACTTGGTTACAAAACCCTAAGGCACAAAGATGCAGTACCTTCTTTCAGAGAGAATAAGGCATTGGTCACCTTTTTCATATGTTCTCCTTGTATTCTCTTATGTGATGACCTTTAAAATAAGCTTTATATATTTCTAGGGTTGTGAGAAAAGAAACCCTACACATACATGTTAACATGGGCCGAAAATCAGATCTAGAAATCTGAATTTCATATTTCTTGATAGATACAGTATTTGTCAGCAGCTGTCGAGACCTTGATAGATAGAATCTGTCGAGACCTTGATAGATAGATTCTGTCGAGACTCATTAAATCTCGATAGATAGCTATCTGTCGAGAGCTGTCGGGAATCTATCCAGCTTTAATGAACAACCCTTCTTTACTTGATTCTTAGACAGATTTGATGGCTTTATTTAACACTTGAACTTGCAGCCTTGTTCCTTGAAGTATTAAACACATCCTAGATCTACCCAATTACAATAAAGTGCGTTTTGTCAAAGGAATAGCCAATTACAAAAAATGTTGACATATGTTCTTAACATGAATCACATATGTCCTAACATCAATCTAGCAGGCTCTCTCACATTCCTTCTTTTGCTCTCCTTTTGTGTAGACCGCCCTTTCGGGTTTTCAATCTACCTTTTGTATTTTCTCACGCTCTCTTTCTTTTGGCTCTCCTTTTGCATAGACCGTCCTTTTGGGTTTTCGATCTACCTTTTTACATATTTTTTGTTTTTGAACTTTTTTTTTTATAAATAAAATGATAGAAATAAGGTGCACTAAGAAGCTCTTTCATGCAAAGTATCGTATGACGATGTCAGAATTGGTGGGCATATTGAAGTCATGCCCATCCATGTTGGCTAGAATCAAGGCTCCTTTAGAAAAGGCCTTCTTTACCACATGGGCCCTCATAAGTTGGGGCAAACTTTCCTCTGTGATCAGGCATGGCCTGGTTTTGCTTCTTCAAGACTAGATTGCCTTCTTCAAAGACCCTGGGTCTAACTTTCTTGTTGAATGCTCACTCAACGCGGCGTTGGTACAACTGTCCATGGCACATTGTAGTCATGCTCTTTTCATCTATCATGTTCAGTTGTTCATATTGAGAATGGGCCTATTCAGCTTCTGACAGCTTTACTTGAGATAAAATCCTTAGAGACGGGATCTCTACCTCTACGAGGAGGACGGCTTCCATGCCATATACTAATGAATACGGGGTCACACCTGTGGAAGTACGAACAGAAGTACAATATGCACACAAGGAAAATGGCAAGTACTCGTGCCAATCATTATATGTGTCTGTCATCTTCACCAAGATTTTCTTTATGTTCTTGTTAGCGGTTTCCACTACACCATTCATCTAAGGGCGACAGGGAACCGAATTTCTATGCTTGATCTTGAACTGTTGGCAGAGTTGTTGGATCATTTTCCCATTTAGGTTCACCCCATTATCTATAATGAGCTCTCCTGGCACATTGTAGCAACAAATAATGTTATGTTTCAAGAACTAGGCTACCACTGCTTGAGTGATGCTTTTGTACAAAGTGGCTTCCACCCACTTTGTAAAATAATCAACGGCCACTAAGATGTACTCATGACCATTTGAAACTTTCGAAATCACGAGTCCGATGACATCCATACCCTAGGCTGAGAAGGGCCATGGTGCTACTAAAGAAGGCAAAGGCTGAGGAGGAGCGTTCTTCCTATCTTGATAGGCCTGGCAAAGGTGGCATGTCCTCACATGTTTAATGCAATCACTTTCCATGGTGAGCCAGTAGTAACTGGCTCTCATAATTTTGCGGGCCAATAGGGGTCCACTGGCATGAGCTCCAAGTAAGCCTTCATGCATGTCTTCCATCAGATGATTAGCCTTAGAGGCATTTATGCATCGAAGCAGGGTAGAATCATGGTTCCTTTTGTACAAGACTTCTTCACTCAAGAAAAATTGGCAGGCCATGCGCCAGATAAGCTTATTTTCACTGTCTGTTGCACCGAACAGGTATTCACTATTCTTGATATCATGGTATCATGGCTTTCTGTTGACTTTGATTTTGACACTCATACATTCATCGATGTTCATGCAATAGGCTGGAATGCCATGAACTTCTATGCGCAATTGTCGCATATCATCTCCTTCTGATAACTTGACCATGCTAGCCAGGGTAGCCAAGGCGTCTGCAAATTGGTTGTGTGCTTGGGGCAAATGTGATGTCTCGAAATTTTAGAATCAAGCGGTTGGCACATTTCTGATACGGAATCAACTTGATGTCTCAGGCTTGCCATTTTCCTTCGATTTAGGAGATGATAAACAGGGAATCTCAAAGATGCTCAAGTCATAGGCACCGAACTCTAGGGCCACTTGCAGGCCGACTATGCACGCTTCATATTCTATGACGTTGTTGGTGCAATCAAAATTCAGCTTGATTGAAACAGGGATTTGCTAGCCCTTAGGGGAAACTAAGACTGCTTCCACTCCATTTCTAGTAGAATTGGCGGCTCCATCAAAATAAAGCTTCCAACACCACGGTTCCACACTATCTGGTTCTGGCTCTAGCGCCATGACATCCTCATTAAGGAAAAGGGATTCTGAAAGTTCTAAATCATTCAGCAGCTAGTCCGCTAGGTAATCGGCTATGGCCTGGCCCTAGATGGCCTTTCTTGTCACAAACAATGTCGAACTCAGAAAGCAACATTTGCCAACGGGAGATCTTCCCTATAAGAGCTGGCTTTTTAAAGATGTACTTAATGGGATTCATGTGGGAAATGAGCCACGTGGTGTAGTAGAGCATATACTGCCGCAACTTGTGTGATGCCCACGCTTGTGCGCAACATGTCTTTTCAATGGTGATGTAGTTGATCTCACAACTGGTGAACTTCTTGCTTAAGTAGTAAATCGCCCTTTCTTTCTGGTCGGGCTTAGCCAATTGGCCTAACATGCAGCCCATGGAGGTTTCTTGTACCGCTAGGTAGGGGATCAATGGATATCCTGGAGTCGGGGGAACCAAATAGGATGGTTCAACAAATACTGCTTGATCTTGTCAAAGGCCGCTTGAAACTCATCTGTTCATTATATCTTTATGTTTATCTTCAAGAGCTTGAACAACGGATCACATGTGGCGATCAACTGCGTTATGAAGCGAGCTATGTAATTGACCTTTCCTAAGAAGCTATGAATATGTTTCTCGCTTTGCGGTGTCAGCATATCCCAGATGGCTTGGACTTTTGCTGGGTCTAGTTCGATTCCACTTTGGCTGACTATGAAGCCAAGTAGTTTCCCTAAACTAGCTCCAAAGATGAACTTGTTAGGGTTTAGTCTCAACTCGTACTTGACGAGGCGCTTGACCAGCTTTCTCAAATCTATCAAATGATCCTTGGGTGTGTAGGATTTGGCAATCATGTCATCCACATAGATTTCGATCTCTTTGTGCATCATATCATGGAACAAGGTTACCATGGCATGCTGATAAGTAGCACTAGCATTCTTTAAGCCGAATGGCATGACATCATATGCATAGGTTCCTTAATGAGTGGTGAATGCTGTCTTGGCTTTGTCTTCTTTGGCCATTTTGATCTGATTATAGCCCGAGAATCCATCCATAAAGGAGAAGAACATGTTGGTAGCGGTATTATTGATCAGTGTATCGATATGCGGCAATGGGAAATTGTCCTTGGGGTTGGCCCGGTTCAAATCTCTGTAATCAATGCACATGCGTACTTTCCTGTCTTTCTTAGGCACGGGAACAATGTTGGCGACCCAATTTGAGTAGGCTATCGCGGTAAGGAAACCGGCTTTCAATTGCTTTTCTACTTCCTCCTTGATCTTCAAAATGATCTCAGATTTCATCCTTCGAAGGGTTTGCAACACTGGAGGGCATTTTGGCTTAACTAGAATTCTGTGCATGACAATCTCAGTATCCAACCTTGGCCTATCTTGGTAGGACCAAGCAAATATATCTTTGAACTCTTTGAGTAGCGCTATGAGCTCAGGCTTCATTTCTTTAGGAAAGTTCACCACAATCTTAATGGGTTCTTCATTCTCGCCTTTGTCAGCAAGGTTAATCACTTTAGTTTCTTCTATGTTGGGCTTGGACCCCTCATTTTCTCTGTTTAGAGCTTGCAAAATATCACGAGGTAAATTCAAAATCTCCTCTAATCCTTCAACATCATGATCCAACTCTATTTTCTCGTTCACATCATCAATATCCTCGTTACGGTAACAGGACGATGTACCTACTTGGGAATTAGAATAGATCTTATAGAACGGAACATATACAAGGAAACATAAGACAATTTGCACACATATTCATAGGAAAGCAAATAAAGATAAATGCAAGAATTTCCTGAATAATACTCTAGATAATTTCATCACTTGGTTATAGATAGGGGATAGCAGAGTTCATGCCTGATAATGATAAAAGGGAATATATATATATATATATATATATATATATATATATATATATATATATATATATATGGGAAATAAATTGGGGAAATTGCTAACTAGGAATGTAGAAAGTAGGAAATAAACATGCAAAACAAACTAGATATGCTATTCCAACTTTTTCGAGCAATTGGAAGACCCAACCACACGATGATGGAACACTCCTTACTTAGATGGTGCAACCACAAAGCAAGGCTCAATGGTCCAATGGCCTACTGTCTCACCTGGCACATAGGGCCTAATAGTAGAAGTCAAATCATCCCCTAGGGATATGATGGTATTCACTGAGAATTCTTCAGGACACAATTGGATGAGACAAGCTAGATCTGATTCCTCCTCACATGATTCCTGTGCCATTTCTGATTTGATGACCCTGGTCGGAGACGGAAAAGCGACCTTGATGTGGGGAATGGACATCCCTTGGCCAATATACTTCCTTTTCTTTCCTTTGGAAGCTTGGAAAAGTTCTTCATCAGAGGGGTTGTAGCCTAGATCGAATCCTCCTTTATTGTTTGGGAGTTCAATCAGAGAAGCATTCCCATGTCCTACGGCATCGGGGCCTTGGCCTAACTACTAGCCAAATTTGAGCATCTCCTTAGCAACCATTAAATTAGTGGAGGGCCATGCTGACTCGAGTTCTGAAGCTTTGGAAATCATAGAGACTAGCTCGAAACTGTGGAAAGTTGCCTCCGAAAAGGCATTAGCACCAATGTAGGGGATAGAAGTCTCCTTGAAGATGGTTAGGGGCTTTTCAGCCATGATAGTGATCAACTGATCCTCGGAGGGGAACTTGAGCCTCTGGTGAAGGGTAGAAGCAACTGCGCCCCAGGCGTGTAGCCAAGGCCTCCCTAGGAGAATATAATATAGGGAATCCACCTTGATGACTTGGAAGTTGACCATGAAAGACTTGGGGCCAATTCCAATTGCTAATTCAATCTCACCTTGCACCTCCCGGAGAGTGCCATCAAAGGCTCTAGCGATCATGGTAGTGGGGCGGATAAGGGAGGTATCCACATTCAAGTGGTCTATAGTAGACATCGGGCACACATGCAGTGTGCTTTCTACCTACTGGTGGTAGTTCATCATCTATAAAGGAAATCTGGTTGGTGGCCAACACCATTGAGACCATACCCTCAAAGGAAGATTCTGTGACACCTGTTTAGCTGCTAAATTACACTGCATTCTGAGTTTCTTACAATTTTCAAGAATTCCTCGGCTTCTTTGGTTGTAACCCTATTCCTGATAGGCTCGGTTGTACTCTTGCCAATCTCTTTCCTTCTCTTTTGTAGCTCATCGGGAGTATAGCAGTGGCCACTCCTAGTAAGCCCAGATAGACCTAAAGAGATATTGGACCAGACCTCCTTTTTTTCGGTTTGAGTGGAGATCAAGGACACATCGTATTTCTAGGGGACACAATGGTTATCCTCATAAGGGAACGACTTCGGCATGCAAATGATTACACCCTCTTGAGTTTGCAAATTGGGCGCTATGGAGAACATCTTTGGATTAATGACCACTGGACTTGGCAGAATGGTTTCAATGGCTTTTAAGCTGGATACCCCAAAGATTCCTGAGGTAGGCTTCAGTAGAATAAGAGGATCGAAACCTCAGATGGCAGGGACATGGTAGTTCCCTCCTGAACTGATGATAAAGCTGGCCCTGGGACCGCAGGCAATGCAAGAACTAGATGAGTGAATCCCTTGATGGCTAGCAGGGCTTGCCCTTTTCCTAAATCTGATGACTCTGAATCTGTAGGTGATTCAGTGATCTCCTCAATGACTACTGAAGAGGGAGGCACTAAAGTAACCTTACCAAGGCGTTTCTGTAGATATTTGTCCGAATCTTTCCTTGATCCAAGAGATTTAGCGTTATAGCTAGTTCCTGACTGGGCAGCTAGAGGACATTGGTTGGCTGCCATTCAATCACCTCTTCATACAACCTCTATTTTGATCTAGATAATACCATGGTCGGCTAGACTCTGAACCTGTGCTCGAAGCATTTTACAATGAAACAGAGCATGCTTGTCTCCATTGTCACAGAATGAGCAGATTCCCCAATCAAATGCTAGGGTTCCTATACCTTCAAGATCAAGGTGGCTCTCTTGGACCAAGGCTTGGAGCAGGGATTTCCATGGGAATAACGGTGAGGAGAAATCTGGAACCCTTTCTTCCATTGTGATGATGGCATTCACATTCCCTTAAAGGGTTGGTGATGATGTTCGGAGTCGTTGCACTATCAAACTATATCAACTTGTTGTCAATGAGATCTTGGACATGGTCTCTCAATTGGTAGCATTCTTCCAGTGTATGCCCTTTGGCCCTAAAATGGTGTTCACACTTCTTGGACGGATCAAAGCCCAGTGAGGGAGGACCTTCTTTGGGCCTGGCAAACATTAGGGTCACTAACTTCCTTTCCAACAGGTAAGCGTAAAGATCTGCCATGGGCATGGGTAACGGAGCATACTTCCGGCTTTCCCTCCTTAGGGGACAAGGTGGGTCTGGCCTCCCTCTCTGATTAAAGGCTCAGTTAGGTGCTGATTAAAGGCTCAGTTAGGTGCTTGAGTAGACTAAACCTGTTGCTGATAAGGTCTAGCAGCTGGGGTTGCATAAGCAGAAGTAATACCCTTAGGCCTTTCTAATGCATTGCTGACCATATGAACATCAGCTTCCTTAGTCTTGCGGCCGGTCATTTTCTTAACTTGTTGTTCGACCATGGTACTCAAAGACTCGGGATCCATGATCTTTTTGCTCCTAATACCTTCGTCAATACGCTCCCCAATAGGGATGAGGCTAGCAAAATGAGTGACTTGGCTGCTAATCATCTTCTCATAGTAAGGAGGCTTAAGATTGTCAATAAACCATTTGATCATCTCATTTTCCATCATGGGGGGGTGCACTTGTGCAGCTAGCTCACGCCACCTCTGGGCCTATTCTCGAAAAGCCTCCCCACTCTTCTTCCCTGTTCTCATGAGGACCATGTAGTCGAGAGCTATCTTGGTGTTGAACCTGTAGTATTCTAGGAAAGAGTTGGCCATTTCCCTCCAACTAGAGGTCTTTTCCAGTCTCACGTACCATGTGGCTGCGAGGCCGGTCAAACTATCAGGGAAAATTTGGCAAAGTAGAGGGTTATTATCCCTTATAAGGAGCCACCTTCCTACAGAACATGCATAAGTGCGTGCAAGGATCTCCTGTAACATCATACTTAACAAACTCTGGTGCCTTGAACTTGGGAAGCATAATGATTTGAGGGAAGTTGGTCACACTATCTCGATCAACATTTCCATGGGCACTAGAGCCCTCTATGATATGAAGCTTCTCAGCTAGAGTTTCCACTTGGCTCTTGACTTGGCCATACCTAAATTCATGGGTCTTATCCTAGAATGATCCATTTCTTGGTCGTTGCCCTGGGGCAGCACGTTTTGGCCCTGATCCTTTCTAGTGGGGGCTGATTTTCATTTTCGGTTTAGGGATCTCCTTGACTATGACCGGAAGAGTTCTGTCCTCTTCCTACAATCAGTTGTTGTACCATGCGCATTAATTCCGACATTTGCTATTTCATGTGAGCGAACTCAGCAAGACTCGCTTCGGGAGTTGAAGGCCCACTAGTAGACATCTTTCTTGCACGGGACCTAGTGATAATGGGATCACGATGTGGTGGTAGCTTGGACTGTTTCTTTTTAGCAATCTTTTGATCCTGAGAGAGAATGTGATGCAGAAGAAACAGGGTGTATTTGACAATGTGGAAACACAACACCAAAATCAAGTTAGTTTATGTCCTTGTTATTTAACATGCACCTACAATTTTCAAAAAAAATCGGCTTTTGCACCCTTGATCGGATAATTATCATGGTGAGTTTCTATAATGATGCAAGATTAATGCATTAGATTGGCAAGTAACTGAAACTTTCATGACATGCTTAACAATGCCGAAAGGACCCTTCTTTTGATTACATGCTTGTACAAGATTTGCTTTTACAACACTTGGTTCATTGGCTCCAACAGTGGGCCTTTTACAATACAGGTAAATGCGATTATGAGGAAAAACTTGGCTCTTGATGATGTGGACTTCTCGAGGAAGCTCTTGCAACTTAAAACTCCTGGCAATTTAAACAGCATGGATCTCTTGGACCTTTGGATCTCTTGAGGGAGCCTTTGGACTCTTGACATCTAGGACCTTTGGCAACTTGCACCTCTTGGTAATTTAGACAACATGGATCTCTCGGACCTTTGGACCTCTTTGAGGACTTAGGTCTCCTAGCAATCTTTTTTGGATCTTCCTTGGGAGAATTCTTGAACTCATGATATCTTGGTGTTCTTGACAGTTTTTCGGTCACATCTCCTCTTAGGGAGTTTTGGTTACTTGCCACAGATTTTATCTTTGCACAATTAGGTGACAGAACCAATTAATGTATGCATGAACGCCATTGTAGTGTTGTAAACCCTTAAGGATGAGGTATGATCTAGCATGTACAAGCAACGGGGTTGCTTTCCCTAGGGGTTTAATCATGGATGTTGTGCAAGCAGAATAGAAAGAAACTAGAGTAGAGCACAATTTCTTTAGCACAAGAAAAAATGGTGCACCTGTTACAAGACACTTTCCCCTGAACTCTAGCCCTATAAGGGTACCCTTTCCTAAGCTTAGATGTTCACTCTTTGGGCTTTACCTAGTCCTCATGGGCTCTGGGTTTGATCTAGTCTTCACGAGTTTGACATAACTAGGCCAGCTGTATGCAAAGGACTAACTGGTAGGTTGTTCCTATCCTAGGGGGACTCAATCACCATACCCTTCCATTCATAGAAGTTGTAGGGTAGGAAGGATCGAGGGGGCCTTTTCAACTACTCCTGTCCACCCATGGACCCAGAAGTGCCTACAAAGTTAGCCCCAGATCTAACTATGGGTAACATTGATGATGTTTGTGTTTGGCCATCTGTAGATGGGGTGAGGAAATCCCCAAAGAGATGTGACTATGCCAGCAGTGCAGAGCCCAGGTTTGGGTCAAAAAGGGTGTAGATGTTGTGCAATCCTTAATGAAGGGGAAAGACTTTTTGAAAGCATAGCAAATATATATATGAAAGCAGATAAAGGTGTAGCAGAAATTAAATTTTGCTACCCTATGTTTGCATGCGGAGGAAAGCGGCAAAGCATGTGAGGAAAGCTGTAAAGCATGTGAGGAAAGTTGTAAAGCATGTGGGGAAAGTTGTAAAGCCCCATGAAAATACCTTACACCCCTTTTTGGAAAACATTTTAGCTCTTTTGAAAATAGTCTACTAGGATATAGGAGAAGCCTTTTCCAAAAAGTAAAGCCCCGGAGGCTAATGCCAACTTTCGTTTTTTTTGAAAGCCAATGTCCAAAGACTATAGTTTTGTCAAAATCTTTAAAGGCTAAACTTTCATCGATCCCTAATGGAGTCGCCAGTTTGTCGACACCGGGCCATGAACAGCTGGAAAACTGTCAGGCCTTTGTTCGACCACCCGCCATGGCAACGCTCTCCCACGCGCAGGGCCCGTTGGAGGCCTATCTGGATAATGGTGTGGTTTACGCGGAGCTTCGGGTTCTCTCTCTCTCAGTGGAGGAAGGTTGGTCTACCTATAGAGGTATGGCGGGAATTTTGACCAAATTTTAGGTGATTACCGAAGGTAAATGAAGTTGCCACCAATCATTGGGTTTTTCTAAGGTGTGATTGGTCACCTGTTTCTAGTTGATTTTATAACCAATCCTAGGCTCAAAAAAAGTTCATTTTTCCTAATCTAATGTGGATGGCAAAAAATCTTGATTCTTGAGTCCGGAAGTTTGGTTACGTGTGGGAAATGTGTTAGGCACCCCATAACGCTTGTCCAAGGACAGTCCTTAGTTTTGATAAAACCTTAATTTTCGGATATTAGCAATGAAAAACATGATTTTAACATTGGCTTTTAGGGCTTTGTATGCATGGGACTTTGAGGTTTGGCTTTTGAATGGGTGTGGTCCCAATTTATGCTTTCCTAAGGCATTCAGGCAAATACCATATTTCCACGGCAAAAATCCGATGACATGTCACCTTACTTTCGCGGGGGAAATTAGGCATCACTTTGCGTTAGATGACATGGACTTCGGGGTAAGATTCTCTATACTTGTAATCTTTTTATTTTGCTTAGTGATTCTTGGAAGTGGTTACTTGAAAATCATTCAATGGGATTTTTGCCTTGTGAGAGGTTTTTTCCCATTAGTCAATAAATTATCGTGTCAATTTATTTTTCGCTGCAATCTAGTTGATTTGGTGATTTGTTCGTGCCTCCACGATTTGCATGTAATTTGACCTAATTAATCAACTTGAGTAATTGAATTAATTAACTGGGGGTCAATCTATAACCCAACACATGCATATGGAACAACTCTTCGTTGTATCATATTCATGGTTTTAAAAACCAGAATAGTCAAAGTATCGAGAAAAAAAAAAAGGTTTGATTTCTTGTTTTTACTGGTTAAACTATCAATTTTACAGTTGAACCACTAGTTTGTACGATTTTTACTGGACTGGTTGAGGGTGTGGTTCAATCGGTCCAATCCAGTTTTTAAAACCATGATCATATTATTAGTTTGGTAGATGTTGTGGTTAGTTAGTTACAAGTAGATAGTAGCATAATTATTAAATCCAAACTAGACATTAACCCAATCTAAAAGTTGGGCATTGGATCATTGCTTCAACCATTTGGTCACCGGTTGATCTGCATAGTTATATAAAAAATTAAAAGTTTAAAATTTATGAAA